>NC_090182.1:30225546-30525546 GCF_024679245.1 Pseudorasbora parva
CATTCATTTTCAAAGAGTGAGAATTTCTGGTGACGTTGGTGATGTGATATGTGTCCACTGTCCAGTGATGTGATGAAGTTAATTTTGTGTAAATGAGTATATTTCTATATCTGTTTGCGCAGCATGTTTCAAAGTGAAGCTCCTGCTCTGGTGCTTTCCACATCACACAGTGGCTCAGTTCACAGTGAAATAATGCAATGAACTCCATCTCTGCAAGTTCTCTGTGAGTTTAGCGTGCATTGGGGAATCCAAAGGGCAGCAGTTATGCTTTATTTTCACATTTACATAATGTCCAACATTATTACACAGATAGACCAAAAGAGGTGCTCCATCACCTCCATTTTTGGCTCAGGTAAGTGCCCTTGCATTTTTATTTAATATTTTAGTTGTTTAAATTTGGACTGTGACATCAATTCACGGTGTGGTACACTGCAAAAAACATGTTGGGAGATTTATCACCACAGGTGTTAAAATTATCACTTTCCGGGTGAACATACAGGTCCATCTTTGCTAGTGTTAAAACAACACTGACGAAAGTGTTCGTTATACAAACACTATGTTAGTGTTTCTTTTTAGTCACTCAAGGTGTTGAGAAATGTATTACTCATAAGTGTACATTTAACACTTTATGGTGATTAATCTCACACACCCAGTGTATTTAGTTTATTTAATGTAAATACTTAAATACTAAAATGGCACTGTGAATGAAATTTAAAACAATTTATATATATTCTTTTATTTTTTCCCCCAAAAAATCAAGTGACTACAAATTTATTTGAATATTTATTGATATTGTAATATATCAATTCCATTACATTTATGTATTTGGCAGACACTTTTATCCAATGCGACTTACACTGCATTCAATACCATTTTTAATAAAAAAAAAAAAACATTTTTGTCAGTTCTTGCTTTCGCCGGGAATCGCTACAGTAAAGCCATTGTTGTCACACATACAATTGAATAAAACAATTTCTTGTTATACTCCAATGCTATAACATCTTACCATGATAAATCTTTACTGCGTTTCAAACAAGATTAAACAAAGAAACATTCCTCAAGTAATGTTTTAATTGAAAATACAAAAATTCAACATTGTATATCTTAAATCAACCTTAATGTTAAAAAACTGTCTGCTTTGTAATTCATTCTGATAAAAAATACTATTCCTTTATAAATTAATACATTTACATTTGGCAGATGATTTTATCCAAAGCGACTTACATTGCATTCAATGTAAGCATTTTTACATTTTGTCAGTTCTTGCTTTCCCAATTCATCGATCCCACGATCTTGGCGTTGATAGCACTCCTCAAAATGATCCAAACACATAGTATCGTTCCTGTTAAAGAGACAAATTTGGTTAAAACAAACACATTAAAAAAATCTAAGATATAAAGTTTCAAACATCTTCAATCAACAAGCAGAGATACTTACATAGCCTGTCTTCCTTTCAGGATCGTTTAGGTTTGTAGAGTAAAAATGCCAAGGGCATACGTAGATTGTGGCCTTAAGTGGTTTCCTTCTGCAATATTCCATGAAACAAAAATCCTCCAAAGCAGAAAGCAAACTAAAAGAATCAAAATAATCAGGTCACTTTGTGTTTTACTTCAGGTTATTTTTATACCAACACATAGCAAGAAAACGTTATATTCAAAACATGAGCACTACTGTTACAGATTTACAATGCTACAACTAGAAAAGGCTAGAACTAAGTTGTACAGAAAAAATCGCGCATGGAAGGGCACTAATGCATGTCTGCTCAACTAATACAAAATAAGACAAAAATGTCAAATAGTACGAGTGTGCAGTGTCGTATACGCCAAAACTCATTTCGACGTGCATATGATACGCACTTTATGGCGTATATATGACACGCTCTCTTGGGTAGGTTTAGGGTAGTGGGGCGTATATATGACACGCTCTCTTGGGTAGGTTTAGGGTAGTGGGGTGGGGGGTTCGTATGTATAATACGCCATAAATTGCGTATCATATGCACGCAAAAAACAGCGTATCATATGCATGCCAAAATGAGTTTTGGCGTATACATTCCACGACATTGCACACTCGTACTCGATCTTGAGTTTCTATCTATTGACTGAAGCAGTTCATGAAGAAAAGCGTGTCCTACGATGTTTTCGACATTTTGGAGCGCTGTACAGAATGGTCGCGTATGTTATCAAAGTACCACGAGAAGATTGCTAGAACACACAAGGCATTTCACTCGCAAAATGTTGCAGGCCGATCAGTATGCGCAGCGCCGACAATGATGGACCGTGCTATCCGTGGGTGCTCGGCTAGGGATCGAGCCCCGGCGTCACACAAGAAAAAAAAAATAAGAGCAATTAATTCATTCGATTAACGTCTGCTTTCTCATTTGAATGACATTTCAAAACACTAGAATTAACTCGTAGTTACGGGGTGAAAGACGTTATGCCAAATGAGAAGAAATAACTATCCAAGTCCAGTACAAAAATGACACAATGTTAATGCTGCTACATTATTACAAAATTAGTACAACGAAATTAAGTCACTTACGTAAATCTCGTCCTCCATTAACGAATTTAGTGTGTTAGTGGGGGTTATTCAGTTATGTTAAACTGAATGGCGGATCAAAAGCGCGCTAAATTTAAACTGAGGTAAAAAAAAAAAAAAAAAAAAAAAAACGCTAACAGAGTTAAATCAACCACATCGGCTACGTTACTCATTATACAAGCTCATTAATAAATCACAAGTTGATAAGATAATAATACTATACTATACCTTGTAACCGTTGTGTGTTTAGGGAAATCCATAAAGATGGAGAGACCGAAAGATGAGCTGGGAAATTTAAAATGCTCTGCACATGCGCAGATGTTGATTGTTAACACCCAAAGGAAACACTGTGCTTTATCACCCAAAGGAAACACTGTGCTTTATCACCCAAAGGAAACACTGTGCTTTATCACTAAACAAGTGATAAAGCATATAATATTTGTAAATTAACACCAGATTTTATCACTAGATGCCCAACACCAGGTTTTTATCCCTCAGTAATTTGCTGTGTAGACAACTTATTCGTAATAATTCTTCTATGAGACTGCACATCTCTCCACACAGCCACAACATCCCTCTGCAGAGCAGGTGAGCATCATCCATGTCTCCTAGACGTGCCTTCATTGACAACAGTCAGGTAACGATAGGCAAAGTTTGACACCGCTGTAAAATAAAACCCCTATTAAAACATCTCATAGCCAGCCTACTGGGAATAGCCCGACATTAAGATTAAAAACAGCCAAGCTAGTCTGGCGTTGATGTAAAATAGCTTGAAGCAAGGTCAGAAATGCCACAAAAATTAATAAGAATGCCCCAAAAATACAAGATATGAATTGCCCTTGTATGAGTTTGTTGGACGTAATATAGTTAAACTAGGCTTGTGTACCGAACTCAGTACTTACCGATTCACATTAAATCAATCAGTACCAAATAAAATGTCAATATAAACTACTGTCTGTGAATATTAAACCGCGGAAAGACTACAAATTCTGCATGTCTCTGAGAATGAATGGCTGTTTAATTTACCTCACACACGCTGAATTGCGCATGACGGTCGTGTGTTTCCATCTCTGCCTCAAATCAATGTATGAATGAATGAATGTCATCGCCAGAGCCTGAGAGTAACATTCATGGTGACTTCATTAGCATTTGAAAAAAACTACCGTCACATCATAAACACAATAAAACGAAAAGGTCACGGCAACCCGTCAAAATAAAAGTCTAGTTTATATATTACTGTTGTACTGTCAAATTTAAATATGTCTCAAAGTAATAATAATTCTAACAGTAATGCAATAATAATATATTACCAACATGTAATTTAATAAATACATTTTTCTTGTTTTAATTTTAACAGTAGCCTAGGCTATAAAGCTTACATGGAAATTGCAGCACTTTGTTTGACAAAACGTTTGTTTAATTTAATTAAAATATACATTCAATTAATGATTTATGTCTTCATTTGATTACCAGAAGATACACAACACAGATTTTGTGGGGAATCTTTTCATAGAAATGTTATTAAAAAGAAAATATAATAATAAAAAGCTTGTTTTTATTTATTCAATTAATTAAGAAAAGCTTAACTCTAAGTCTTCCAGAGTCGCAGTCAAAGCCGATTCAAAAGACTGCCGTTCGCCAGATTCTGTGTTTACTAGAAGCACGCAAACACAACTCGGCGGTCATTATGTTAAGCCCCGCCCACCGACTCTATACACGATGTGATTGGCCCGACCAGAGCCTTTTACAGCTCAGAAGTGTATTGAGAGTTGCTAGATGACACTCACGGCAAATTAGGGTGCATCTAGATTTCTAGGCTACTAAGCATTAGCATTCCACTGTATTGTTTATTCATCAATTTAATAAATTATACTTTGAAAGTCTCAGGCGCGCAGAGACCTCAGTCTCTGTAGTGTTGTGATATGTCATAATCACGAAGCAGCAGTGGTGATGAGAGAATGCGCTAGAGAAACAGTCTAGTATTTGTTTATTTTTTTAATTTATTTTTTTAATATTGGATCGAGATACATAAGCCAAACCTAACACATACATAAATACACAGGCCTACTTACATTTCAGCTTTGATAAGTTTTAGAATGATCTTTTCTGTTCTGAAATGTTTTTGTAATCATGTTAAACAATTAAACAATTTGCTATTGGGAATCATGAAATATACAATGACTTTCCCCAAAGAAAATGTTTCCTTGTTAAAGTAGAATGATGTCTGTATTTTTTTCAATATATATTTTTTCAAAATGTCTGATTTTTTTTCTTCAAAAGCTATGATCATTTGTGCAGCCCACCAATAACGTTCAAATATCCAGCAGTAAATGCCTACTAGCAACCAACAACCCAGCGACCTCCAGTTATGAAATCCCTTTATGTCCAAACAGGGGGTACGTTTTCTAACTTTCTCCCAGAAACGTGCCTCTCCAGGTCGTCACCTTTACCTGCTGGTGCTTTTTAGCACAGAGTACTATGGAACTGATTGACTCATCGGAGCCATGTTTTTGCCACATGTGTTTACCGCTCAAACATGATCTGCAAGGATGCGGCACTGCGGTTTTATAGGTCAGCGGGCACGAGCGGCTTCTAACGGAGCTATTTTGAGTGATGATGGAGAAAGTTGCTGGCGTGGAGAGCCGTGATTTACTGGCTCGTCCGGCTCAGTAATGAGGAGTAATTCTGCCTTGACACCCCCTCCCCTCCTTCCCGCTCCGCACCTCACCACCCACCCCTTTTGATGAGCGGTGTCAAAGAAACAGCGGGACGGTCAGTGCTTCTTCACTATGTCTTCTGCAGGAAAGGAGAACCTGACACTTGTCTTATTAACCACAGGATCCAGCATGTATCTTCATTAATAGCCTATTAAAAGCGACAGGGAAAATATGAGAAACTGACCTCTTTTACACAATTTCCGTCAAAGAAATGGGGGAGAACTTACATGATTTATGTTTCCCGGAGAAAAAAAAATAAGTTATTTAGCTGAAGTTCAAAGGCTAAATAAATCATCATTAGCCCAGCAAAGGGGAAACCAAAAAAAACAAAAAAATCTTTAAGGTATCAAATGCGACCAAAGCAGAGTTCATCCCAAAAGGCATTCCGGATGAAAGCCAAACTATCATTTGCTGGTCTAACTCATGACTCAGACTAGAACCCGCAATAGCCTCGAGGTTAGACAGGGAGTAAAACTAGTGTTCCAGAGCCTTTTTACCGCACTCCACAAAACTGGATGCTGGGAATTGAGGTACAGGTGATAAATGTCAGTGTACATTTATATCAAAAGATATCCATTCGTCTAGCTGTGTGGTGAATAAGAACGAATTAACCTCGATCACCTCGAATAACTTGAATGCATCTGCGCTGCCTGAGGTTTTCAAACAAATGCGACAATGTAACCCAACATTAGAACATTGAGTGCAGAACAGCTTGTGCAGGTCTACTGTATATCGTGACTCCATGGGGCATTAATTAATTTCAGTAATTTAAGTTCACGCAGCCCGTGCGGTGTTAACCAAAAAGACAAAATAATCGAAGGAATCAGGCATCGAAAGAATACTTAAAGTGCTGTATTAAAGCCACGTTGTTTTATTTCCAGTATTAGTTTGGTGTCCCTTCAGAGAATGAGTCAAATGCAATCTCATTCACACAGAGAACAGCAGCGAATCGAAGAGGACGGCCTCCTTTCCTTCTCAAGTCTTAATTAGTTGTAGCAAAGCCAGATACACTCCGCTCCTTTGAATGGATTCACTCTGGAAGGACTGAAAAGCATCATATATGTAATTTCAGCTGTGTCAGTTTGGAAGAACAAGAGAAAATATTACCTCTTTTTCCCGCAGGATGGTTTTAATTCAGTATCCACACACCCGGATTTTATCTTTATGGCACCACTCCATCCCAGCTCATAACTCAAGGATCTCTGCTTATCAACACTTTAGTAATTAATTTACAATTAAATGTGAGGGCTTATTAGATCGACATACTGTACTGTCTCCACTATGGGAGGGTATTTAGTTTGAAAGTAAGGTCCCAGAAGGTCAAGTTTGCTGAGCCTGGAGACACCTGGGTTGACCAAACTGCCTCGTAGGGCTCTAAGTCCACACAGTGGAGGTATAGAAATAGAACAGTGGATGTATGGATGGATGGGTAAATAAATAAATAAAAAATCCCCCCACTTGCAGTCTGTTTGGAGGAGATGCGCATGAAATTCCCTAGGGGTGAATCCTGACAGTGATGGTCTGCCACCCGAGTTTATTTGTAACATTACTTTACTTTAAAGGATCCTCCTGTTGGATATTGCCATTAAATTGGCTTTCCACTGGCTGATCTTATCATAGCAGTACACTCTTCAATCCATCAACCTTCACATCTGAAACATTTCAAGAGGTAAAATCTAGCATTTGCTTTATGAAAAGGAATTTGAAGGGTGAAGCAAAGTTGGTGCTTTTCTCTGGCCGACCATGAGGTGCTTGCCAAATATTATCCTCTGGACTTCTGCTAATAATTATAATAATGCTGCTTAAGAAAATAATAATAACAATAATAAACACACTTGCTTTCGATCCATGTTAAACATTTGAAGAGTCAAGTAATTCACTTTTTATGAGCCTATTACAAAACCAGTGCAGTTCTGAAGCTTTTAGAGAATTGTGTGTAATGAACAAGTGTCAGATATTGAGTTTATATTACCTCAGTTTATCTCTCTTCTTTCTTAATGTCCACTAACTTTTGGTAAATGTTTAGTTAGTGTTTTTTTTTTCTTTCTTTTCTTTTTTTAACTGTCAGCATGTGAATTACAGTTGTCAGAAGGCGAGAAGTGATTTATTTTTCACCTGCCATATTTTAACTTACAGTAGAAAAAAGCTTTAAGCTATCAGGCTCTATTACATTCATTTCCAGTGGATTGAACAATATGTAAACATCATGAACTGAAAGCAACCAATGTGCATGTTTCTACTTCACAAACATTTTGTTTTAACAGTAAATTAGTCAGGGTTAAACTTAAAAGACTTGACTGTGCATGATAGATCACAACAGAAATGAGTGCTATATTTATTATTGGAGTGCAATATTTATTTGTGTGTTCTTTCAGAACATTCTACCTCTGACCAGCTGACACCTATTTTGTGCTTTTGTTTCTATTTAACTATAATTTAGTGATTTTACTCAGGTCTGCTGCTTTCAAACTGTGTTCCTTTTTTATGTTAAAAGTGTTTATAACAACTTTATTTTAGTCTAAACACTTCTAACTCTTTCTCCACTAGCATAAAAAGAAAAAGAAAAATAACTAGTTGTCAGTCAGTGCCTGAGATTTTTGATATTTTCACAAAACTTTCATGGTGTCATTCCTGTCCTGTCTTGTGTGCACTTGTGGGTTTTGTTTTATTTTGAGCATGTGCTCTGTCATTCTCTGATCCCTCCCCCTATTTACCTGATTAGTGTTTTATTTGCCCCACCGGTGTTCCCTGATTCCCTCTTGATTTCTTCCCTTTATAAGCTCCTTGTGTTTGTCAGTCTTGGTCGGAGGCTAATTAAGTGGTTGTCAAGCTAGCTAAGCAAGTTTTAAAACAGTCAGAGATTTAAATACTCATAACCCTCAGTAAAAAAGAGGTTAAAGGGAAAATTAAAGATTTTATAAATAACAAATGGAAAGAAATATGGAACTGTGATAGTGAGGGCAGACATATGTAGTGTTTTTAGGAATAGAAAAGAAGATACATTTATTTATTGCATCAGAATAGGGCACACTAGACTAAATCACTCTGTTTAAAACAGGAAAACATGAATCAAGTAAATGTAATTATTGTGATAAGCCAGAAACAATAGAGCATGTGTTAATAAACTGTACAAAAATATGAAACAGAAAGGTTAAAATTCATTAGGGAATTAAGAATGGACATTGACATATTTTTAATATGGAACGCCTTTTGAAAGATAAAGCAGAGAATGGAAGAGTACAGTGCTCTTATAAAATATATTAAAGAAAATAAAATAAAAATTCCTCTGATTATTAGTGCTTCACACTCCAGTCCAGTGCAGTTGGTTTGCCAACCGCCATGAAACGTGACAGAGGACGAACAGTCTTGGTCGGATTGTTGTACTTCTACATCTCCTGGTTCCCCATGACTTCTATGTGGTATGTTTTGAGTTTTGGTTTAGGTTTTATTATGTGTTTTGCCCCCCAGTGGGTGTTTGTTTTGTATATATGTTAATTTTTAAAATGAAATCTTTATTCCTCTGCACCATTGAGTGCATAAATGCTTTATGAATTCTTAAATCAAAATTTGTATACATTTGTATACGTTTCATAAAAAGAGCAAAGCAACATTCTAAACAAAAATCGGAGAAATTTGTGTCAGGATCGAATTCAGACCGATGATCAAAACATAGATGGACTAGATCACTTCTATCAACACCTCCAAAGCTTGCACGGTTCTATACTTCATCCTGGGTCGAAATTTAATTTGGTAATATTAGGCAGTTTTGATTCATAAGAAATGTAATGTTTGATAATCCCTGTGTTTTACATGTACATAAGTAATGCTTCTATCACTTTTTTCTGCTTCTTTCCGGTGTTTCGATCCAGAGATTTTTTTTCTTCTCTTTCAGAAGATGCATAATAGCGCCCCCTACCATATACAGTGAGAACATGGATTGCCGAAATGTTTTTTTGTCAATAGCAGGGAAGCGTTCCATCAATGGAATGGACATATTTAAATGACCTTTTTTTTCTATAATAACTCTGTCCTGGAAGTACTGACACAAGTATTTTTAAGTTTTGTTTCTAAGACAAAGCATTCAAGTTGAGTATTCTAGTGGCAATAATACTCTTGGAATTGAATGAATCTGCAATGCCTGAGGTTTTTAAACAATAAATGCAGACTTTAGATCATACAGTTCAGAACAGCATGTGCAGGTCTTCTGTATCGTGACTCCATAGGGCATTAATTAATCTGAATGTAATTTAAGTTCATGCAGCCCATGCGGTGTAAACCACAAACACAAAATCAAGAAATTGAAATAATACTAAAAGCAGTGTATTGAAGCCATGTTGTTTTATTTCCAGTATTAGTTTGGTGTCCCTTCAGAGAACAAGTCAAATGCAATCTCATTCACACAGAGAACAGCAGTGAATTGAAAAGGATGGCCTCCTTTACTTCTAAAGTCTTAATTAGTTGTAGCAAAGCCAGATAAACTCTGCTCCTTTGAATGGATTCACTCTGGAAAGACCGCAAAGCATAAAGATGTAATTTTCGGCTGTGTCAGTTTGGAAGAACAAGAGAAAATTTTGCCTATTTTCCCTCTGAATTTGTTTTAAATTCAGTATCCACACACCCAGATATTTTCTTTATGACACCACTCCATCCTAGCTCATAACTCAAGGATCTCAAGGATCTCTGCTCATCAACAATTTAGTCATTGATTCACAATTAAACATCAGGGCTTATTAGAGCAACATACTGTACTATCTTGTACTATCTATCATTGGAGGGTATTTTGCTGTAAGTAAGGTCCCAGAAGGTCAAGCTTGCTGAGCCTGGAGACACGTGGGTTGACCAAACTGCCTCGCAGGGCTCTAAGTCCACACAGTGGAGGTATAGAAATAGAACAGTGGATGTATAGATCAATGGGTAAATAAAAAAATTAAAAAAGTAAGAAAGAAAAAAAACTGTCTGTTTGGAGAAGATGTACATGAACAATCCTGGGAGTGAAAAATCGAACTACATGACCCCAAAAGCACAATTAGATAAATAGATACTGTAAACAGAAAGACAGACAAATAGATAATTTATTTAAAGATATAGTATTACAACTTGCATTACTAATATTCTATCAGATAATCCATTCCAACATGCATTCAGTAGATGCATAAATGATTTTCCATGAATTAGATCCTTGCATCTCTCTTACAGTCACACCAAAAATTATTCAGACACCAGATATATTTGTTTACTAGTGAAGGCAGAACACTATAGTTCATTTATGTAAGTAAAGGTATAGCAAACAAAGTAAACTGTGACCCAAAAAATACCCCAAAATTATTCACTGTCAATTGATTAAAATATTGAATTGCGATTAATCTCATAATTATCGTAAGTTAACTCGTAAATAATTGCAACTTAATCGCACATTTTTATTAGTTTGAAATGTACCTTACACACACACATATATATATATATATATATATATATATATATATATATATATATATATATATATATATATATATATATATATATTATATATATTATGTTTTTAATACTCTAATCAACATGGGTATGGACAAATCAACCCGATCACACATAAATGCGTATAAATAGTACGAGTGTGCAATGTCGTGGAATGTATACGCCAAAACTCATTTTGGCGTGCATATGATACGCTGTTTTTCGCGTGCATATGATACGCACTTTATGGCGTATATATGACACGCGCTTGGGTAGGTTTAGGGTGGTGGGGTGGGGGGTTCGTATGTATAATACGCCATAAAATGCGTATCATATGCACGTGAAAAACAGCGTGCCATAGACACGCCAAAATGAGTTTTGGCGTATACATTCCACGACATTGCACACTCGTACTATTTATACGCATTTTTGTGAGAATACCCTGGACAAATATGCATGCTTTATGCAAATGTATGTTTATTATTAGTGAAACCATACTCCGAGCATGAAGTGTATCAAAGATCTTTTTTATCTCTTAAGCCTAAGCTTAAGCTTAAAAATTCAGAATATGTAGTGATTTCTATATAAATAAAGAGAGTCTTTACCCTGGCAATTTAGTTCAGAACATGGTTCGCATGAACATTCAGGGCATTGCTTCGCATAAACAACTTGTGAAAGCTGTCATGCGGACCTGGGAGCGCACCAGGGTCCAGAACTCGAGATCTGCAGGGGGTGCTCCGAGTTCGGCTGCACTCAAACTGTACTGCGATTCCCATGAACAGTGAAAGAAACACGGACTCTGAAGCGCTCTTCAGAAAAGTAACCAAGTTTTAGTTTTAGCCGATTGTGATATATAGTTCAATAAAACACATAAGTGGTGACAGTGTTAATGATTTTCCTCGGATATGAGCGAGCTTGCAGTGTATTCGCGCATCGCACATACAATCGCCTCAGAGTCCCTTTACAAGCAACAAAAGGCCCCTTCATCCAATGTATTGACCCAGATTTTCTATCATGCCCTGTGGATGTTTGTGATTCATGAAAGGTGCAAGCAAATACACCAGTGTTCAGCAAAATCAAAGTTGACCAACGGCTACCTATGACATCTGCGTGGGAATCCGAGAACTACAGCAGACTTAGACTGCAGCAAACATTCTCAGTCTAAAAACGCTGTCTTCTTTTATTTCGACTTGGAGTCTAATAAAAGTTAAACAGAAAAAAAAGGTAGCTTATGCAGGCTATATAACGGCACTTGTTTCAGAATAGTAATGTTAATGTTAGCCATTTTCGTTCCCCATTTCTGTTTTCTGACCCAAGTCTATGCACTCTAAAAAATATAATTCAGGTCTCCAATTGAAAATGTTGACTGATCTAATTTTTTTAGTTGGCCAAATTGAATTTCTGTGAATTAAATTGCATCAGTTCACAAAAATTCAATTTGACCAACTGAAAAATTTAGATGTGATCAGTCAATAGAAAATTTTCAATTGGAGACCAGAATTTTTTTACAGTGTGGCTGCTCTCGATTTCTCCAACTACGGGCTAGGCAACGGATCAAACAAAAAATGTGTGGTGTTAATTGCGAGTTAATAAAATTAGTGCCGTTAAAATTAAGTTGCGTTAACACGTTCATTTTGACAGTAATATATTTCATATAATATATACTGCCAACCCGATCACATGTAAATGCATTGTAAATAGTATACGAGTGTGCAATGTCGTTTTTCGCGTGCATGATACGCACTTTATGGTGTGTATATGACACACTCTTGGGTAGGATTAGGGTAGTGGGGTGGGAGGTTTGTACGTATAATACGCCATAAAGTGCGTATCATATGCATGTGAAAAACAGCGTAGCATATGCACGCCAAGATGAGTTTTGGCATATACATTCCACGACATTGCACATTTTTACTATTTATTAGGGTTGGGCATCGAGAACCGGTTCCAACTTGGAACCGTTTAAAAAATAACGATTCCATTGGAATCGTTTAGAAAATTTGTTTTCGGTTCCGAACGCGCAAGTTTTGGTTTCCATGGCCACCTGATTTCCGGTGCTTGCGCGCCCGCTTGTTCTTTTAGCCATGGAAGCCCGGTAAACGGCGCTCTGAAGTGTGGATTTATTTCACTTTTAAAAAGCCTGTGTCGGCACAGTGCAACTAGTGTTGTCAAAAATATAGATACTGAAATATCTGAAAAGATACGATAGCCTGCTCAGTTTCTACAGTATCGATCCCAGCTGCACTCTCCTCTCCTCTCCTTCTCTGACCGACAGCGAGTTGACGCGCAGCCGCATATTCTCACTCAGCCCGGTTACACAGCGAACACGCGTTCTGCTGGACTTTTCCTTACGACAGCGTGTTAGTGTGTGATCGGTCTGAATTTCGCGCGGGATTGCACATAATTCTACGAATCCCTCAGATTTAAGGCTCACATGTGAAGCACACACACACACATACCGTAATAAAGCCCCCTCTGACATATAAGTGCAAATATTTGCTTCTTTTTCCAGCTTATTATTGGTCATATACACTCAACCAAATTGTCAGTGCACATTTTGAAGAGTATTAATGTAAACACAGTCGTAAACAATTCAGGAAGAAATGAAGAATGAGTAACAGGAACAGTGTTCAGGATCCATGAGTGCAGTAGTTTTTAAAGGGACAGCAGTCATTTGTTATTCAAAGTCAAACTACAAAAAGACAAACGATCACACTGCTCTTGACTGATCAACGTGTGTAACTTTAATGGTTTTATATGAAACTATTTAATTTTTTGCAAAAAAACATTATCCAATGTTATTTTAAATTTAATTAGCCACTTTGCGTTTTTTAATTCAGTTTCTTACCTGAATGTTAGACCTACCTGAAAAATTAAAGCAGTCTTTCATTTATATATTTTATTCTATTTTATTTATTTGTGCTATTTTTTGTAATATGTTTATTTGTTCTTATTTAATTACTGTTTAGTTGTCTTTTTAAATTCAATTTACCATTCGAAATCAAGCTTCCTTTTGCTGTGTGTAAGCTATTGCAACACAATTACCCCGTTGTAAAAAAATACATTGAGTTAGCAAATATTTGTGAGAGAATTTTAATAGTAATTGATCAATGTTTATATAGGAGACTTTCAAAAGACAGAAAAAAAAAAAAAAAAAAAAAATTATATAAAAAAATATCTAATTGACAGTATATGCCAGCCTGGTCTCATCCTTAATACGTAGGTATTAATACGTTACTTTCAAAGAGACTAAACGTACGTCTTAGTACGTTTGGAGAAGTGCTAAAATGTAAAATATAGACGTATTTGCAACATTTAAACGTAGTATTATTACATTTTTACAGCTATAAAACGTAAAATATTTACGAATCCATCATGAAATCTTTTTTTTTAAGAATACAAAACTTTATTCTGGTAAAAACATTTTTTTTTGTTTTGTTATATCATAAAGTTCCCTATATCGAGGGAACTCAACACTGCGTCGTCGAGTGACGACACTCTGGGAACGCCCCCAGCGTGACGGCTCTGAAGTATGAATGAAATCAGCCACCAATCCGATTGGTGCAACGTCGTGACGTAACCGGCGACGGCGTACACGGAAGCTATTAGAAGGCGCCGCCCCAAACAACAGACAGTCTTTGCTCTTCAGCGAGGCGCTCTGTGTGAATATTGTTTGTCTATTTACTGTTGTCTGTCTGAATATCAGTCCCTTTTTCGAAAAAGCATGGCAAGCGAGCAATTTAGAAGGTGTGTTCATCCGTGCCCGCGCTTTATCACGGGCTCGGACACACACCAGCTGTGTGTGCAGTGTCTCGGAGCGCAGCACGCTCAGGCGGCGCTTGAGGGTGCCGCCTGCAGCGAGTGTGAGAGGCTGCCGCTCCGGGTGCTGCGCTCACGGCTGGCCGTCTTCACCGAAGGCGGTCAGGCTCGCGAGCCCCGTGGGTCTGGTCCCGCGTCTGTTGAGGCAGCGCGGCGGCGTAGATCCTGGGGCTCACAACTGGATCTCGCGACGGGAGGCGGGCATGCTGAGGCATCTTCCCAATTCTCGTCCGATGATTCAGACGCTCTTCCGCCTCGTGAGGAAGCCCGCGCTGCGGCTTCTTCCCACGAGGTTGATAACCCAGTGCTGATGCTGTCTGATTCCGAGGGATCAGATCAGTTCAGCCTGGAGGCGGGCGGAGTGCAGGTGAATTCACCTCTTCACTCTCCCGCTCAAGAAGAGCTGGTGGACGTGCTGACACGTGCTGTGGCCAAACTCAGTATCGACTGGCCACAGGAAGAGGTGGAAGTCCAGCCTGTGAGCAGGTTGGATGGACGCTTCTTCAAAAAGCGTGCTCAGCCGCCACGCAGGGGCTTGCCGTTTTTCCCGGATTTGCATAACGAGTTGTGCAAATCATGGGGAAAACCATACTCGTCGCGCCTATCGACACCCCCAGTTCTCGACTTCGGGTGTGTCGTGGGCGCGGCTGAGGCTGGTTATGGGACGCTGCCTCGCGTCGAGGAGGCGTTAGCGAGCTATCTGTCTCCCGAGGCAGCAGCGTCCCTGAAAGCCCCTGTCCTGCCCACCAAGCCATGCAGGGACACGTCGTCCCTGGTGGGCAGGGCGTATCGAGCGGCCGGTAGAGCTGGTAGTTGCCTGCACACCATGGCGGTACTGCAGGCATACCAAGCTGAGCTCCTCAAAGAGCTAGATGAGGGAGAGGGTCCGTCTCCGGACGATATTACAGAGCTGCGGAAAGCTACCGACTTGTCTCTCCGCGTCACCAAAGAGACGGCCCGTGCTATCGGCCGCTCTATGGCTGGCATGGTGTGCGTGGAGAGGCACCTGTGGTTAAACCTGTCGGGGATGAAGGAGAAGGAGAAATCCTTCCTTCTGGATTCCCCGATAGCTCCTGTGGGTCTCTTCGGCGACGCAGTCAATAGCGTTGTCGAGAGATTCCAGGAGGTGAGGAAACAGTCGGCGGCTTTCCGGCAGTATCTCCCTCGCCGCCAGGGGCCTCCTGTAGCCAGCAGGGAGGTCTCTGGTGGCCAGTCCCGGCCCTCCACCAGCGCCCACAGACAGGCGCAAAAGGAGAGCGTCGCTTCCCGCGCCCCTCCCGAGGGAGCCTGGCAAAGGAGGCGACGTTCTCGCCAGAAGTCTTCTAAGCCGAAGGGCGACTTGAGGGAAGTCCTTCAGGCGAAGAAGGCTTCTGGCAAGAGGTCCTAGCTGCGGCAGGATCGCTCAGAGCTGGCCCTCCCGGGGGCGGACGACCGAGGTCGTTCCGAGCCCGCAGCTCTGGGGAAATCGATGTTGTGTTCCCGCCGTTAACAACGCTTCGGGCCTCATCGGTTTCCCGCGTACGTGCGCCGTCCCAGCCGCCTCGAAATCGACCTGCGGCGGGGCAGCGAATGCGTGCGCACACCGAAAATCCTCCCCGACTAAGCTCTGCCGGGTGGCCGCTTCAGGGGGTCGGGCAGGGGGTTCGGTGGGTACCAGAGACCAGCCTCGAGAGGCTGGTTCCCCTAGTAGAATATATCGGCGCATGGATGTGCCTCCCGAATATTTCTGCTTGGGTCCTGAGTACAGTGGGAAGGGGGTACAGATTGCAGTTCAGAGTTCCACCACCGAAGTTCAGCGGGGTGGTCTGGACTGTGGTCCCCCCGGCCCAGAGGCAGGTTATGGAACAAGAAGTGCAGTCTCTGCTGGTCAAGGGGGCGATAGAGAAAATCCCTCCGCCAGACAGGGAGTCGGGCTTTTACAGCCGTTATTTCATTGTTCCCAAAAAGGGTGGAGGCTTACGTCCAATATTAGATCTGAGGTACTTGAATCGGTCTCTGAGGAGATTCAGGTTCAAGATGCTCACAATTCAAATGATCGTGAATCTGATCCAGTTCGAGGACTGGTTCGTCACGATAGATCTAAAGGACGCATATTTTCATGTCTCCATCCTTCCTGCCCACAGGAAGTTCCTGAGGTTCGCTTTCGGGGGCGAAGCGTACCAATATCGGGTGCTTCCTTTCGTTCTAGCTCTTTCCCCTCGCACCTTCACGAAGTGCATGGATGCAGCTCTGGCCCCTATGAGGCTGCAGGGCATCCGTGTGCTGAATTACATCGACGACTGGCTCATTATGGCAAAGTCGCGCGAGATGGCGATTCGGCATCGAGATGTCGTTTTAGCCCATCTCAGGTGCTTGGGGCTGAGACTGAACACGGCCAAGAGCGTGTTGATACCCGCCCAGAGGACCACGTTCCTCGGGGTGGTATGGGACTCAACCTCGATGCGGGCGAGCATGTCTCCCGCACGGGTGGGTTCTATACTGGCGGAGGTCTCAGGGGTGAAGCTAGGCCACAGCCGCACTGTGAAGCAGTTTCAGAGACTGCTGGGACTCATGGCAGCAGCATCCAACGTAATTCCGTTGGGTCTGCTATACATGAGGCCCCTCCAGTGGTGGCTAGGAACCAAGGGGTTTTCCTCGAGGGGAAAACCTTTCCGTATGATCAGGGTAACGCGCAGATGCCTTCGTTCCCTCGTTATATGGAAGGATCCGAGGTTCCTGTCCCAAGGGCCTGTGTTAGGAGCGTTATGTTGCAGGAAGATCCTTTCAACAGACGCCTCCCTCACGGGCTGGGGCGCGGTCATGGAAGGCCGGTTCATGAGGGGTTCGTGGGGACCCCAACATTCCTCCTGGCACATAAATTGCTTGGAAATGTTGGCGGTTTACAAAGCTTTGAGGAGCTTTCTCCCAGACCTTCACGGCCACCATGTCCTGATACGATCCGACAATACGTCGGTGGTATCGTATCTCAATCACCAGGGGGGTCTGAGGTCACGCCCACTATGCAGGTTGGCGCTTCAGATCCTCCTGTGGTCCCAGGGGAAACTGTCGTCTCTCAGAGCGATGTATGTCCCAGGGGACCAGAACCAGGGAGCAGATGTCCTGTCGAGGCAGGGGCTGAGGCCCGGGGAGTGGCGGCTCCACCCAGAGGTGGTGGAGGCCATGTGCAAGAGGTTCGGCCCAGTGGAAGTGGATCTGTTTGCTTCCGTAGAAACGACCCACTGCCCACTGTGGTTCAGCCTCAGGCCTCCGGCCCCGTTGGGGCTGGATGCCATGACACAGACGTGGCCGAGGCAGCGTCTGTACGCATTTCCCCCGATCGTTCTGCTCCCGGGAGTTCTAGAGCGAGTCCGCCGGGAGGGCGTCAGCCTCCTATTAGTGGCACCCCGGTGGCCGTCCCGAGCTTGGTTCTCCGACATTGTGGCACTTCTAGACGGAACCCCGTGGCAGGTCCCTCTGAGGAGGGACTTGCTGTCTCAGGCAGGGGGTGTGATTTTCCACCCCAGGCCAGAGTTGTGGAACCTCTGGGTCTGGCCTCTGAGGGGGCACAGTACCTAGAGGAAGGTCTGCCACAAGAGGTCGTTGAGACCATTCTCAGCTCTAGGGCTCCCTCTACGAGGAAACTGTATAGCCTAAAGTGGAATGTCTTCACTAGCTGGTGTAGAGAAAGGGGGGTGGACCCAGTTGACTGCGCAGTCGCTTCAGTACTGGAGTTCCTCCAAGACCGTTTCTCCGCTGGTTTGACCCCATCCACTCTGAAGGTGTATGTGGCAGCCATAGGGGCTTTCCACTCGCCTTTGGAAGGGGGCCCTTTGGGTAGACACCACTTGGTTGTGCGTTTTCTCCGTGGGGCTAGGAGATTGAGGCCTGCGGCTCATCCCAGAGTCCCGGCTTGGGACCTGGCAGTGGTTCTGGAAGGGTTGGCTGAGGCCCCCTTCGAACCGTTGGAGTCGGCTGAGGCGAGAAATCTGACCCTGAAGGTAGCATTTCTCCTCGCCATCACTTCTCTGAGGAGAGTGGGGGACCTCCAGGCATTGGCGGTCACGCCTACTTGCTTGGAGTTTGCCCCGGGCGGGGTGAAAGCTATCTTGCATCCCAGACCGGGTTACGTGCCCAAGGTCCCATCTTCAGGGATGGGGTCAGTATTTCTTCAGGCTTTTCATCCTCCGCCTCACGCGACGGCAGAGGAAGCTAGGCTGCACCTGCTCTGCCCGGTTAGGGCATTGAGGATCTATCTAGACAGGTCGGCTCAATGGAGGAAATCGGACCAGCTTCTGGTGTGCTTTGGCCCCCCTAAGAAAGGGTTGCCTGCGGCGAGACAGACTATTAGTAACTGGATCGTGCAGGCGATAGCCACGGCTTATCGGGTGCGCAATATGCCTTCACCCATGGCCGTGAGGGCTCACTCTACGAGGGGCTTGGCCTCCTCGGTGGCCCTCCTTTCGGGAGCCTCACTTATTGAGATATGTGAGGCGGCGGGTTGGGCTAATCCACACACCTTTATAAGATTTTATAAGCTGGACCTCCCGGCTACGCCGGGTGCTAGAGTGCTTGCGTCCTGAGTGTGCCTGGGCTCCAGCTTCACACCAGGATGGGCGTGTCTCGGTGTGGCATAGTGGGTATTGACGTTCCCAAAGTGTCGTCACTCGACGACGCAGTGTTGAGTTCCCTCGATATAGGGAACGTCTCGGGTTACTATTGTAACCCTTGTTCCCTGAGAGGGAACGAGACACTGCGTCTCGTCGCCACACCTACACGTAGAGCGCTCGCTTCATCGCAAAGGCTGTCTGTTGTTTGGGGCGGCGCCTTCTTATAGCTTCCGTGTACGCCGTCGCCGGTTACGTCACGACGTTGCACCAATCGGATTGGTGGCTGATTTCATTCATACTTCAGAGCCGTCACGCTGGGGGCGTTCCCAGAGTGTCGTCACTCGACGACGCAGTGTCTCGTTCCCTCTCAGGGAACAAGGGTTACAATAGTAACCCGAGACGATATCTATATAATTTCCCTTTGACCATTTTATTGATTAATCTACGATCCCTTAACACTACCCCAAACCTAAACCTACCAATTTAATACAGAATATAAAGAAAATAAAAGGTAAAACGTTGGAAAATGACGATTTTGGTAACAATATAGCATTAAAAAAATATATTTTGAACGGCTAATCCTACACTTACCCCTAAACCTACCCATTAGCATTCATTAAAACAACGTACTGTTATAAATCAAAGCATAACAGACAGACTAGTGTACTCACAATAATTTATTTATTGCAAAAATGTCAAAAGCGGTACCAAAAGTAGTTCAAATGAAGATGTGTTGCAGTCGCAGTCCTCTCTGGTGGTATATAACGTTAATAGTTTTGTATGAGGTACAGAGCAGAATGTTAGCAATTAATCAATGAAAATATTAATCCGGCTTCTCTCCGTGAAGTTGCGCGTTTCCCATTTCAAATACAAATCGACTGAAACACGACATGTCAAAATCATAGGTCAAAATCTGTGACGAAGCAGGCGAGAGCCAATGAGCGTTCGATGCCACTGCCGTAAATCATGTCGTAACGCTTCATGAGGGCGCGTTTTTTAAATTTGAATTTACGAGCGCGAGATTTGATGTTTACCGTCGCGCTACTGAGAGGAGAATGGAGATGAAGATCACCGGGCTCAATTTTAGATTTGTTTCTCGCAAACATATGGATTCTAACGATTTGGATTACAGCAAACGAATAAAGTGTTGCGTTTTGTGAATTGATGTTGTGTTTTGGTGTTGTGATCGCCAGTTGCTGAATAGGAGAAAATGCCTTTTTATGTCTCACAGCAAACAACAAGCTAAATACTACAAAATGGTTGGCAAGAATGTTATTCATCTGACGGTTTTAAAATTCAGTCTTCTTTTAACATTATCTAGTCACCCGAAATGAGTTTGTAGTGATGTCACGAGAGCAAAATGTTATTTTATATTTCTGTTATTATATATTAGGTTGATTAACTTAGTAAAATGCATAAATGTGACTGAAAACATGTATTGATGTGACTATTGGATATAAAATAAACAATATTAATGCCACGATTTATGGGAGCCGGTGGCTGCTTACACGTTAACAGATACGTCGATAAATTACATTTTAGTGCTGTTAATACGTCAATATTGTACATTTTAGTGCTGTTAATACGTCAATATTGTACATTTTAGTGCTGTTAATAAGTCAGTATTGTACGTTTTATTGTGTGTGAAAACGTTAGTAAATGTACGTGTAGTAGAATCACACTTTACGTAAAAATACTCACGTATTTTCATGAGATCACGTTGTATATGCAGCGTTTTTCCCCGTGGTATTGAAAATAGCATTGAATATCGATGTGACATGTTTTGACTCCACCCCTCAAAGAATCGGAATCGAGAATCGAAAAGAACCGGAATCGAAAGTAAGAATCGGAATCGGAATCAGAATCGTTCAAATCAAAACGATGCCCAACCCTACTATTTATACGCATTTTCGTGAGATCCGGCTGGTACTACAGTGTAGTGGACATTGATTGTACCGTAGTATAGTACAGTATAGTATATATTTTTATATTATATGACCATTTCAAAACTAGACCAGAGATGCGTTTCCCCAAAGCATTGTAAGCCTAAGTGAGGATTGCCACAAAAGGTCTCTACAACCCACTTGGCTCAAAATGCTTTTGAAAAACGCAGCCCTGGTTCGTTTGTAAAGTTTCTCGAGACGATGCAGGTTATTCAACACTGCTCTGAGTGTATTATAAATATATCTTGAAGAAAATGCCCACAGTTTGCCCTTTTTTCTTTACCCGGATCTGCCAAGCTATTGTGTGTTGTTATCTTTGCATCTCTGTGTGGGTATTAGATCTCCAGGTGTTAATCCCTCTGGCCACATGCAGACTGCAGTTGCTTCATTACAGTTAGCAGCACACAAGTCGAAAGGACAGCTTGCAGAACAATTCATCCGTCTTATGTCTCTGTTCCCGGGTTCATCAGGAGCGGAGGAAGGTCACTGTCAACCTATGAGGGAATATCAAAGGAGCTCTCTCTCTCTCACACAGTCTTTGAGTCTGCCTCTCTCAAACTTGCCCCCCGCCCCTCAGCCCAGTCAAGATGCTGCCCGCAGATTCCATATTCAATAGAAGCCTTAGCCAAGCAAATAAAATACTGCTCTCCTCTCACAGCACTCCACCGTGCAGAATAAAAAGCAATGTCTATATAAAAGAGAAACTGCAAGACATTTAACTAGCAGACATTTTTAACAATGAGGAGGAAAATTGCCTTCATGCAGAATTTGGAGTAAAAGTGTGTGTCATACAAATAGGAGGACATGCCAACAAGGGCAAGAGTTGTGTCTTGACCCACTCCTCACACCTCGAATAGGAAACTTGATTCTTTTCAACTGAAAGCAGGGTGTTCATGCATCACTTAGATAATCATCTTTTGCTGGCGGGAAAACTAAAACACTCAGTTTCACGTTTGGACTACACTTATTGCTAGCAACTATTCGATATTTTCAGTGCTATTAACCATTACTGATTAAACTGAGGGGTTGATTCCCTGTGCTTGACTGCTTAACTGAAATACACCTTGGGATAATTGCAGTGGAAGTGTATGGTAGTAGCATATTGAGGTTGTGCGATGCCCTACAGCCTATTTATAGATGTGCAGCGAACTGCAATATGAGAGTGAGGTGAACCTGTGGTTACTTGTGTACCCATGTGGATGTTCGCATACAGCAGCGGAAGAGAGGGGGAGTGTGTGTGGGTAAGTGTGAATGCTTCTTTGTGTGTTTGTGAATAAACAAGTGCATGGTCTGTTCACGCACAAGGTCACATCTTTCTGTTTTGATGCCGTGGTTTTAATAGACAAGATGATCAATAATAAGAATGACATCTACAGCTCTCTTGTATGAAATCGTTTTAGTTTTTTTTAGATAGTGTTAAAGCTATCTGTACATAGTACTTCTCAAAGCCAACAAAAATTAGTGAATATGTATATGTATTTGAAGCAAACATAAAGACAAAAGGTACAATACTCTAAGCATTGCGAACGACAATCAAATAAAAAATGAGAGCATAGGGAGATTGAATTGAATCTGTCCATTTCAGTGCTTCATGGGACTGGGTAGATGCTAAAGTCTTTTTGGTGCAATTTTATCTGATTGGTGGAGGGTTTTTTTTGTTTAAAAATTTGAGATCCACCGATAATGGATTTTACGATAAAGTTCAACACTATTTTAGTATCTGTCATGTTGGTTTTCATTCAGAATCAATTAAAAACAAATGATCAGTCAATTAATTGCTTATCGGCATGTGTGTGTATATTAATTATATCTTGATCCTAGCTCAAAGTGCATTAATTCATGTTAAAATGTACAGGTCCTTCTCAAAAAATTTGCATATGTGATAAAAGCTCCTTATTCTCCATAATGTAATGATAAAAATTAAACTGTCATATATTTTAGATTCATTGCACACCAACTAAAATATTTCAGGTCTTTTATTGTTATAATACTGATGATTTTGGCATACAGCTCATGAAAACCCACAATTCCTATCTCAAAAAAATAGCATATCATGAAAAGGATCTCTAAATGAGCTATTAACCTAATCATCTGAATCAACTAATTAACTCTGAACACCTGCAAAAGATTCCTGAGGCTTTTAAAAACTCCCAGCCAGGTTCATTACTCAAAACCGCAATCATGGGTAAGACTGCCGACCCGACCCTGTCCAGAAGGCCATCATTGACACCCTCAAGTGAGAGGGTAAGACACAGAAATAAATTTCTGAACGAATAGGTTGTTCCAAGAGTGCTGTATCAAGGCACCTCAGTGGAAAGTCTGTGGGAAGGAAAAAGTGTGGCAAAAAACGCTGCACAAGGTGAAGAGGTGACCGGACCCTGAGGAAGATTGTGGAGAAGGACCAATTCCAGACCTTGGGGGACCTGCGGAAGCAGTGGACTGAGTCTGGAGTAGAAACATCCAGAGCCACTGTGCACAGGCGTGTGCAGAAAATGGTGCCACGTTCCCCAGGTCAAGCCACTTTGGGCTACAGAGAAGCAGCACTGGACTGTTGCTCCAGCACTGGACTGTTGCTGTTGGTCCAAAGTACTTTTTTCGGATGAAAGCAAATTTTGCATGTCATTCGAAAAATCAAGGTGCCAGAGTCTGGAGGAAGACTGGGGAGAAGGAAATGCCAAAATGCCTGAAGTCCAGTGTCAAGTACCCACAGTCAGTGATGGTCTGGGGTGCCATGTCAGCTGCTGGTGTTGGTCCACTGTGTTTTATCAAGGGCAGGGTCAATGCAGCTAGCTATCAGGAGATTTTGGAGCACTTCATGCTTCCATCTGCTGAAAAGCTTTATAGAGATGAATATTTAGTTTTTCAGTACGACCTGGCACCTGCTCAGGGTGCCAAAACCACTGGTAAATGGTTTACTGACCATGGTATTACTGTGCTCAATTGGCCTGCCAACTCTCCTGACCTGAACCCCATAGAGAATCTGTGGGATATTGTGAAGAGAAAGTTGAGAGACGCAAGACCCAACACTCTGGATGAGCTTAAGGCCGCTATCGAAGCATCCTGGGCCTCCATAACACCTCAGCAGTGCCACAGGCTGATCGCCTCCATGCCACGCCGCATTGAAGCAGTCATTTCTGCAAAAGGATTCCCAACCTAGTATTGAGTGCATAACTGAACATAATTATTTGAAGGTTGACTTTTTTGTATTAAAAACACTTTTCTTTTATTGGTCGGATAAAATATTCAAATTTTTTGAGATAGGAATTTTGGGTTTTCATGAGCTGTATGCCAAAATCATCAGAATTAAAACAATAAAAGACCTGAAATGTTTCAGTTGGTGTGCAATGAATCTAAAATACATGAAAGTTTAATTATTATCATTACATTATGGAAAATAATGAACTTTATCACAATATGCAATTTTTTTAAAAACGACCTGTATTGAAATTAACATTGAACACTACTTACATTAACCTCAATTTATGTCACCATGGTGACACAAGTCCCTATGAGTCAGTGTGCATTTAGGTTGAAGTCCAGGATTGAAAAACATGAACACACACACACACACACACACACACACACACACACACACGCACGCACGCACAAACTATCACACACACACACACAAACACAAACAGCAGGCCCATAGGAAGGTACAGGATAGAGTGGAAGTACACTGGACCTACAATTTCCACACTTTTATTAGCCTCGGGTCCAATGGACCTGAGCATCCTGCATGTAATATAAATGTGTAGGGGGGTGTACAGTGTGTGGCCATTGAATTTTTTTTCTGATATACAGTCTTGTTCAAAATAATAGCAGTACAATGTGACTAACCAGAATAATCAAGGTTTTTAGTATATTTTTTATTGCTACGTGGCAAACAAGTTACCAGTAGGTTCAGTAGATTGTCAGAAAACAAACAAGACCCAGCATTCATGATATGCACGCTCTTAAGGCTGTGCAATTGGGCAATTAGTTGAAAGGGGTGTGTTCAAAAAAATAGCAGTGTCTACCTTTGACTGTACAAACTCAAAACTATTTTGTACAAACATTTTTTTTCTGGGATTTAGCAATCCTGTGAATCACTAAACTAATATTTAGTTGTATGACCACAGTTTTTTAAAACTGCTTGACATCTGTGTGGCATGGAGTCAACCAACTTGTGGCACCTCTCAGCTGTTATTCCACTCCATGATTCTTTAACAACATTCCACAATTCATTCACATTTCTTGGTTTTGCTTCAGAAACAGCATTTTTGATATCACCCCACAAGTTCTCAATTGGATTAAGGTCTGGAGATTGGGCTGGCCACTCCATAACATTAATTTTGTTGGTTTGGAACCAAGACTTTGCCCGTTTACTAGTGTGTTTTGGGTCATTGTCTTGTTGAAACAACTGTTTCAAGGGCATGTCCTCTTCAGCATAGGGCAACATGACCTCTTTAAGTATTTTAACATATGCAAACTGATCCATGATCCCTGGTATGCGATAAATAGGCCCAGCACCATAGTAGGAGAAACATGCCCATATCATGATGCTTGCACCTCCATGCTTCACTGTCTTCACTGTGTACTGTGGCTTGATTTCAGAGTTTGGGGGTCGTCTCACAAACTGCCTGTGGCCCTTGGACCCAAAAAGAACAATTTTACTCTCATCAGTCCACAAAATGTTCCTCCATTTCTCTTTAGGCCAGTTGATGTGTTCTTTGGCAAATTGTAACCTCTTCTGCACATGCCTTTTTTTAACAGAGGGACTTTGCGGGGGATTCTTGAAAGTAGATTAGCTTCACACAGACGTCTTCTAACTGTCACAGTACTTACAGGTAACTCCAGACTGTCTTTGATCATCCTGGAGGTGATCATTGGCTGAGCCTTTGCCATTCTGGTTATTCTTCTATCCATTTTGATGGTTGTCTTCCATTTTCTTCCACGTCTCTCTGGTTTTGCTCTCCATTTTAAGGCATTGGAGATCATTTTAGCTGAACAGCCTATCATTTTTTGCACCTCTTTATATGTTTTCCCCTCTCTAATCAACTTTTTAATCAAAGTACGCTGTTCTTCTGAACAATGTCTTGAACGACCCATTTTCCTCAGCTTTCAAATGCATGCTCAACAAGTGTTGGATACATCCTTAAATAGGGGCCACCTGATTCACACCTGTTTCTTCACAAAATTGATGACCTCAGTGATTGAATGCCACACTGCTATTTTTTTGAACACACACCTTTCAACTAATTCAACTAATTGCCCAATTGCACAGCCTTAAGAGCGTGCATATCATGAATGCTGGGTCTCATTTGTTTTCTGAGAATCTACTGAACCTACTGGTAACTTGTTTGCCACGTAGCAATAAAAGAATATACGAAAAACCTTGATTATTCTGGTTAGTCACATTGTACTGCTATTATTTTGAACAAGACTGTATGTTCTTCACAGAAAATGAGCCATGGCCAAAAAATAATTTTGATAAATGATGTTTGAAAAAATAATTAACCGTATACTTTTTCTTTTGATAAAAAAACTAAAACGGGTCCCACAGACCCAAACACCATACAAGGGTTAAATATCTACACTGAATTGGATTTACATCATTTCATTTTGTATATCAGTCACACTTGAATCAATTAAGTTAAACAAACATTATTTGTTCATATAACTTCAAAATCATGTAATGAATAATTTTAAAGTGACTTAATTAAGTAACCTCAAAGTTAGCAATAGCACACATTAGAATCTTAAATGCTAAAAGCTCCTTCAAGAAAACTATAATGACATTAGTTGTTTTATTCCACAGCCTAAGCCAATGCTCCACAACGGTGTAAAAATAAAATAAAATAAAATAAATAATTCTATTGAATATTAAACACTATTAAACACATTAAAGTATCTTCCTTTCTCATCTTGTACAAAAATACAAAAAATTACACTTACATTTAAAATAACAACATTTACTCTCTCTTGATTAAGCCATATGCAAAGCATGCTGGGAACTAACATGCCCCGCCCAGTTTCAGTTAATGCAACACAAATCATCCATGTAACAACACAAACTGATTAAATAAACTTTCATTTGACTTATATATTTAAGTGGATTGAACAATCAAATTAAGTTAGGACAAAATGTATAGCATAGGGGCGTGCCCGACTAAGGATTTACACATTCGAATCAGAATTTTCGAATCTCTCTATGGTCGACTGATAATCGAATCATCTATGTGTGTGTAAACCATAGACCGGAAAAAATAAACGGTGTAAACGGGTTGGGAAGGGCAGGACACTAGTCACCAGGAGGCTAAGACCATTTTTTATTTTACTTTACACACGGCACACAGCCACCACTTTTAATAAAGTGATCGAAACACAGAACATCACACAAATACATAAAATAACATTTTGATAAATAAACATAAAAACAATACATGCCTAGAGAGGAAAAGAACACTTTGAGTGTGTTTATATGCACGTTCTTAAGCCGATTGTGCCTAAAGGGGGTCGCACACCGGACTGAAGCTCAGCGCCGTGTCTCAGGTAACGTTATATTACTTCAGGCAGACGTGAACATTATATACGCGCAAGCTCAATTTTGAATCGACTTCTGACAGAAGAGCTGCACGATGAGTGTATCTTGTAGCACAGGGTGAAATCAGTATGTACATTCACGATTTGAGGGAAATATACATTTAATCGCCGCTGACAGGCGTTGAATGCCGCCGTCGGTGTATATGTTTTCAAATTTTAAAGGGTCCCGCGACACATCTTTATAACACTAGTATTGAGCACCCCCATATTGCCAAAATGGTATGATCCTCGTTTCATAACACCCGCGAAGATTCGACCATGAGATCAGTGGTCGAATCCGGTCCTGCATATAGATGCATCGAATCATCGACTATTAGGGGTCACCCCTAGTATAGAAATTGTGTTGCTTCAGCTCATTTAAGCAATTTGAACAAGCAGTACAAATATATATATATTTTTTCAGTATACACAAATGCCATTGAAATATAACAAATGTCTAAACTCTCACAATTGATTTGCTTTATTTTAGATTATCTTATATTAGACTTGATTATCTAATAAAAATATGTATTACAGCGATGATGAAAAATGAACTGAAATGGAATGCGTTTCTAATTAAATGTCTCTGTCAGCTGCATGACGATACAGTTTGCTTTGTCATGACACTAACTTTAAATAGGCAACTTCGCTGCACCATATGCATACGAGTGACCAGCTAGATATTAACTATTCCTGTCCTTCCGATAAGAAGTAAAACCGAGGTCCTGACTCTCTGTGGTCATTAAAAATCCCAGGATGTCTTTCAGAAAAATCGTAGGGGTTTAACCCCAGCATCCTGGCCACATTTGTCAATTGGCGTCTGTCCATCATGACCTCCTAATCCCCATATACAGATTGACTTCATCAGCCAGTCTCTTCTTGTGACAATCATGACATTAAAATTGGGTCAGGCTTGTGTGCATTTTTTTTTCCACATTGTTTTAACTGCTTCAGGTAGCCTTCTAGTAATGTTAACATCCACTCAGCCTCAATGACAAACATACTAATGTTCTTTTTCTACTAATGAAGCTTAGTCAAAAAATGAATTACTATGATATTAATTACATTGTCATCACAATAACATTTAAATGAATTAAATTACAATAACATTGTTTTAAATCCGCATCCGAAGCACACAAACTCACGTGTAAAAACAAACACCACGAGGCTTCAAGTGATATTTTAGAATGTAGATTGACAGCAGATCTTTCTCAGCGCTCGTACTGTATAATGAAAAACTATCGGTATGCATTTTTTCAGATAACAGACTGCTGGCAAAACCAATCAACCGGTTGACCTCTATTCAGAATCATGAGTAATGCAGTTTTTCATTCAACCCAGGCTCATTGGAAATACGTGACTCTGCCTACATTTTTGCAACACCCCAAATATGTACCTCCAGGTACGTTTACCTGCACTTTTTGGGGTAAACGTCCACCAGAGGCGCTAAGTGTTAATATTTTTTCTCCATCCCAGACTGATCTCATGAAATGGCGTATGTATGACACGCCAATTCGTATGCCATTTTGGCGTGCTATCAAGACGCATAATCACTTTTTAGCGTTGTGGCAAGGGGGGCGTGGTTCAGCGAGGTCTGCAGCGGGAGAGAGAGCCGCAGGACGAGCGGTAAGTGAGTGGGTTGGACGCAGATTGATAACACCTCCACGTCCATTGTCCAACCCACTGGGGCGGCGGATAGGCCTGGGCTGGCCTGTTGGCGTTGCGGGGACCCGGATCATTTTGTGGACCGGTGTCCAATGATGGACATCGGGACAATGATCCGGGTTCCGGACATCGCGCAGGCCACCCCCGATCAGGCAGGAGATTACCAAATACCCGTGAGTATCAAGGGGGGTACATATCAGGCCTTGGTGGATTCAGGATGTAACCAAACCTCGATCCATCAAAGCCTGATGCAGCCGGGGGCATTGGATACAAGCCGCATGGTTAAGGTGTGGTGTGTGCACGGGGATGTGGTGGAGTATCCGGTTGTCCCAATCACGATACAGTTTAGGGGAGAAAAGCATAGTGTAGAGGTGGCGGTTAGTCCTCACCTCCGATATCCGCTAATTTTGGGGACAAATTGGCCCGCATTTTCGGTTTTATTGGGGTCGTTATGTGCGGATGCCGCTTGGGGGAAAAAGGCTCGGATAGGGACGGCGCGAGTACAGGTTGGGGAGACTGGGATGGGACCACTGGAGACGGCTCCAGAGGAACTGAGTGGAATCGAGAGACTGATTCTCTTGGACCGCGATGACTTTCCTCTGGAGCAGTCACAGGATGAGACCCTCAAGCACGCCTTCCAACAGGTCAATCGACAGCCAGTCTCTCCAACCCGCCTTGCTCGTCACCTATCCCTATTTTGCCATACTAAAAGACCGGTTGTATCAAGTGACCCAAGACACTCAGACAAAAATGGATACAACCCAGTTGTTAGTTCCTAAGAGCCGCCGGGAAATGCTTTTCCGGGCGGCTCATTCCAATCCGATGGCGGGCCACTTGGGACAGGCGGCCACGCTGAATCGCCTCATGACCCGATTTTTTTGGCCAGGCATTCATGACAACGTGCGCAGGTGGTGCGCGTCTTGTCCGGAATGTCAGTTGGTAAATCCACTGGCCTCCCCAAAAGTGCCATTGCGCCCACTCCCATTAATGCAGGCCCCCTTCGAAAGAATTGGGATGGACCTCATCGGGCCATTAGAGCGTTCCGCACGTGGGCATCGTTTTGCTTTAGTCATCGTGGACTACGCAACACGATACCCGGAAGCAGTGGCTCTCCGCAACATTTCGGCGAAGAGTGTTGCAGACGCACTGTTTCGTCTTATCTCCCGGGTGGGGGTTCCGAAAGAAATCCTCACCGACCAAGGCACGGCGTTTATGTCACGTACATTACGCGAACTGTACGGATTATTGGGCATTAAATCCATTCGAACAAGTCTCTATCACCCACAAACGGATGGCTTGGTCGAGCGGTTTAATCGCACACTTAAATCCACGATCTATAAGTTCGTTCAGGAAGACGCCAAAAATTGGGACAAGTGGTTAGAACCCCTCTTATTCGCCGTGCGGGAGGTCCCGCAAGCCTCCACGGGGTTTTCCCCCTTTGAGCTTCTCTACGGACGCCAGCCTCGGGGGGTGCTGGATGTCCTCCGAGAGACTTGGGAGGAGGGACCTTCTTTGGCGAAAAACAAAATTCAGTATGTGCTGGACTTGCGAACAAAACTCCACACACTGGGGCGGCTATTCAGGGAGAATTTGTTGCAAGCCCAGGACCGCCAGAGCTGGTCGTATAACAGGGGTACTAAACTACGCAAATTCACACCAGGAGAGAAAGTGCTTGTATTACTCCCTACGTCAAGCTCAAAATTAATGTCAAAGTGGCAGGGGCCGTTTGAGGTCGCACAACAAATTGGAGATCTTGATTATGAGGTGATACGGTCCGATAGGAACGGGGCTCGTCAAATCTATCACCTAAATCTCCTTAAAAAATGGAATGAGGTGGAATCAGTGTTGTTGGCAACGGTGATCGGGGGAGAGGATGATCTCGGGCCAGAGGCGAGCATCAAAGCACAATCAGTCGCGCTGACCCCTGGTGGAGATCACCTCTCACCGTACCTACTCGCTGATTTATCTAAATTACAGGCGGAGTTTGCCGACATGTTCTCGCCCCTACCGGGACGTACCGAACTGATTCAGCACCATATCGAGACCGAGCCGGGCGTGGTAGTTCGTAGCCAGCCGTATAGATTACCTGAACACAAGAAAAAGGTGGTTCAGGAAGAATTGGGTGCAATGCTTGATATGGGAGTAATAGAGGAGTCCAACAGTGACTGGGCGAGCCCGATAGTTTTGGTTCCTAAAACCGACAGCTCGGTCAGGTTCTGCGTGGACTATCGCAAGGTGAATGCTGTGTCGAAATTCAACGCCTATCCAATGCCGCGGGTTAACGAGTTGCTTGATCGGCTGGGCACGGCTCGATTTTATTCGACATTGGATTAACGAAGGGCTATTGGCAGATCCCCTTGTCTCCATTGTCCAAAGAAAAGACAGCTTTCACCACGCCGTTTGGATTGCACCAATTTGTCACAGTTCCATTCGGGTTGTTCGGGGCTCCCGCCACCTTTCAGCGGCTCATGGACAGGATTTTGCGTCCCCATGCCACATATGCTGCTGCTTATCTGGATGATATCATGATTTACAGTCACGATTGGCAGCGGCATATGCAGCATGTCCGGGCGGTCCTGAGGTCGCTGCGAGGAGCGGGGCTCACGGCCAACCCGAAGAAGTGTGCAATTGGGCGGGTGGAAGTAAGGTATCTGGGCTTACACTTGGGCCATGGACAGGTGCGTCCCCAAATTGATAAGACCACAGCGATTGCGACCTGCCCGAGGCCCAAGACCAAAAAGGAGGTAAGGCAGTTCTTAGGGCTGGCGGGATATTATAGGCGGTTTATTTCCAATTATTCGGACCTCACCAGCCCTCTGACTGACCTCACTAGAAAGGGGCTACCAGATACGGTCCAGTGGAAGGAGCCGTGCCAGCAGGCCTTCACCCAAGTTAAGGCTGCTCTGTGTGGCGGGCCGCTTTTAAACTCCCCTGACTTTTCTCTCCCTTTTGTGTTGCAGACTGACGCGTCGGACAGAGGGTTGGGTGCAGTCCTGACCCAGGAGGTGGAGGGGGGAGAGCGGCCGGTGCTGTACATTAGCCGCAAGCTCTCCAAGAGAGAGGCTAAGTACAGCACCATAGAAAAGGAATGCCTTGCCATCAGGTGGGCCGTTCTCACCCTCCGCTACTACCTCATGGGGAGGGAGTTCACCCTTTGTTCGGACCACGCTCCTCTCCAATGGCTCCACCGCATGAAGGATACCAACGCGCGGATCACCCGTTGGAATCTAGCTCTACAGCCTTTTAAGTTCAAGGTGGTCCACAGGCCGGGTGCTCAGATGGCTGTGGCCGACTTCCTCTCCAGAAATGGGGGGGGGAGCGGTAAGTGAGTGGGTTGGACGCAGATTGATAACACCTGTCTCTTGTTCCAATAATGGGCGTGGAGAGAGCTTAAAACGCTGGCGGAATCGGAGGCAGGAGAGAGAGAGACGGACTGCTGATGTTCCCCCCTGAGACACTGAGTTATCCGGAACCCGGAAGTTGTGTGACCCGGAAGTGAAACTGAGACTGAGCATATGAGAAAAGACACACGCTGAAGTGTGCACGTTGTGATGTAAGTTATTGAATAAAAGAGACGTCAGCAGTCCAAGCCGACCCCTTGTCCTCTTCCTTCCTTATCTTACGAACTCTTTACAAGCGTGTTTATCAATGCCGTTACAGTCTATCCCCCTACACTGCCCCTAACCCTAAACCTACCCATCACACACACACACACACAGCCCCTAAACCTACCCATCACAAGAAACATTCCACATTTTTACATTTTCAAAAAAACAAGAAACGGCACGCCAGCTTTGACAGATTTGGCTGTCGTGTGTCTCGTGACCAATTGCGTCATTACGTCAGCTTTGATTGTAAAATGTCATTGGCTCTCGTGTGTCTCGTGACCGATCGTGTCATTCTAATCTTTGCCCTGTGTATCATTTGAATTAGAAATATGAATGAATGAGTGCGTGTGTGTTCTGTTCACAAAGGAGCGCAATCATCATTTCAACGTCTAAAACATTAAGATCAACTCTGTTCTTCACATGAATATATCGTATGACTTCAGAAGACTTGGAATGCAACATGAGTTAATAGTTTTTATACAGTTTTGGTCAGTTTTTGCAATAAATACCTGACTGTACATTTATTTGCCTGTTACGTGTTTTATATTGTTGAGAGTGGGTAGGTTTAGGGCAGGAGTGGAGTTAGTTGCTCCAAAATATAAAATTAGGCTATAAATATTCATTCTGTGAGATCAGGTTGGCGGAATCATATGGCGCAGACATACACGCTAAGATGATGGTTTTATATTTTATATTTAAAAATATTACCACTTAGCGCCTCCAGTGGACGTTTCACCCAAAAAGTGCAGGTAAATGTACCTGGCGGTACATATTTTGGGTGTTGCAAAAATCTAGGCAGAGTCACGTATTTCCAATGAGCCTGGGTTGTTTTCATCAGGAATTCTGTTAAACAATTATTTAAAAAAATGAATTGAAATAATACAGGCTGATGGCTTTAACAACGCATATACTATAGACAAAAAAAGCATATCAACCTTGCAGATTACAGTAGGTATGTCTTTAAAGGTTTATTGTTCAAAATCAGTACCTCAAATGGAGAAAATGAATGGCTTTTTTTCTTCTTCTTTCTTTCATAAAGAAGGAGTGCTTTTTTATGTCCTGCCCAGACATTGTTTCAATTGTTACATGCGTTAGCACATGAAATACCCTATTTATCAAGACATTTCTTGGGGTCTTGAAAAAAAAAACCTAGCTAATTAAAGTTGGATAGTGCCAAAATGAGTAATTGATTTCTCACATGCTATTTTTGCTTGCACATTCCCCAGTGCTTATATAGATCTTTAACAGTTCACACAAGATTGAAGTTTTGAAGAGAGAGCGAGAGAGAAAAAAAAAATATGGAAAGTTTTCATTCAATTACTCTTACCACAAGAACATTTGTTCTTACTCTCATGTACAAAACTGTTCTCCTTGGTCTTGGTGTCTTCTGGTAATAAATGAAAACAGCCGTTCATACAATGTCCCAGTACGGAATGTGAAAATAAATACAATTATTACAGTGTCAAAGATTTTATTTGAGATCCGGAAATTCAAAGCATCTTTTTAAAAAGAGAATATCTGCTTGAGTGACCCAGAAGCCTCTGGCTTGACGCATAATGACAGAAGAATCCTGAAGCGTGTCTGTAGATTATATTGTACCATGGAAGATAAATCAAATGTAAGCTGACTGAGCAAACACGCATTTCTCTGCTGCCAAGGTGATGGTAGATAAAGCAATGCATTAAATCATTTTCAGCCTGAAAGCTACGCAATGGTGTTCAAACCACTGATTAGCAATACCTTGAATTTTCTAGGATAAACACAGATGATCTGTCTGAACGGAGATGAAGTGATTCATCTAAGCCTTTAATTTCCTCATCATGCAGCTCAGGACCAAACTAGGCTCTTAAAACTACATTATATAAGAAACACTTTTCAGAATTGAAATCAAGCGATACGTTGACCAGCTTTACAAGACACTCATAAGATCTGAAGGAATAATGGAATAAACTGACAGCAAGGTTCAAGGCTAAACATGTACACTCTGGGAAGCTGAATAAAAGTTAAGAAACCAGCAAAATATGAGTCATCCAGGTCTCCATTTTGCAGTATACTGTAGTCAACAGCCGATTATTAATTGGGTTATTAAACATCCCATTATTACTACCTTAATTACAATTCCTAAGGTTTATGACTGTGGCTAATCACTGTCCTTACCTATGACTCATTCGTCAACACGACTTTGGATGCTAGCAAAGGTCTTAATCTACTAAACATTTTGAACACTGATGACTCAATTACCTGCAACACGATTACTAGGCTGTGCTTAAAAACGTAGCTGGTATTTATCAACAACATCGCTGCTTAACCCCATTGTTCGTCTTCATTTTAGCTGTTAAAAAGTACAGTGCCATTATACAATATGCATTTGTCCTACATTTTTTTTTTTAGATTAAGCTAAAGAGATAATGCACAAATTTAATGGCAAATTAAACATACAATTGCAAATAAAGAAATAAATGCATTAAAAAAAAGAAAAAAGAAAAAAGAAAAAAAAAAAGCTTTGAAATTAGTCCCTAAGTACAAAATGTCGGAACATATATTTCCGGGGGGGATTTATCAATTGTCATCAAACTATTTTAGTATTGATTTTAAACTAGTATTTACTTATTTAACTTTTTCATTAATTCTTAGTTTAAAGTTAGTTTAAAGTCATTGTCTTGTGCTTGTGTCTTCTCAATTCACCTTTATTTATTTTATTTTTTTTGTTTAGTCTTGTTTCAGTTATTTTAGTAATATAACAATTCTACTAATTTCAATTAGTTGCAAAGGAAAAAAAAATAGGTTAACTTTACAATGTAATATTTATATTTCATTTCTATTTCCAACAACAGTTTTAGTGTTGTATTAGTTTTGTTAACAACCCTCTTTTGGCTTTTACAGTGCTCCTAGGTGAACATATAAGTGCACTGGAATGGCTTTGGAAAGGGGAAAGACTTAAAGGTGCAGTGTTTAGTATTTATGAGGATCTATTGCCAGAAATGGAATATAATATTCATGCCTATGTTTTCAGTGGTGTATAAAGACCTCACATAATGAACCGTTATGTTCATATTACCTTAGAATGAGCCATTCCTATCTACATCTACATCCCTTTACAGTGAAATTGTCATTTTGCGTCGTAATGTTTCTACAGTAGCCCTAAACAGACAAACTTCTCTACAGCGCGCTGTCACTCTCTGCTCTTTCCGATGATGACATTTTTGTCCTGCGTCAGCCCAGTAGCTTCTCTATGTGCTTTGAAAGGAAAGTGAGCTTTGGGTGATTGCAATTCACAACCTCACCGCTAGATGTCGCTAAAATTCACACACTGCACCTTTAAAGGGTTAATTCACCCAAAAAAGGAAAATTATGTCATTAATTACTCACTCTCATGTCTTCGCAATCCCGAAAGACTTTCGCTCCTCTTCAGAACACAAATGAAGATACCACTTTATTTACAAAATAATAATTATCCAGCGCACAAAAGCACCACATTGGATGTGAGAGCAGACACTGTGTGAATGTTGGAGGTTAATATTTTTGTAAAGTTTAGTTAAATGTGTGGGTGAACTAACTCCCTGTGCATTGCACGTATTACTAAACTAGAGTTGGGATTGAGAAACACCCTATAATTATAAAATTTTAACAACAGGCGAATAGCTCAAAGAAATTATGTAAAATCCTGGCATTTTGCTTGTAAGTAACTGCAGACTTCTTTGACTTAATTGACTCTCCTTCGAGGTATATGCTGAGTGAAATGAAATGAAATGAAAGCAACTGTTCATGCAAAGTTAATACTTAACTTCCCCCCATGGGTACAATTAGTTAGTGGACAAAAGAAACAATTGAATTATTCAAACGATTTCAAAAGGTTGAAACAATTACTGAGAAATCAGGCCCTGTGGTCCCAGCCAAACAAAGGTAAAGGCAATCCTTGACACCATATATGAAGGTCTGAGTGAAAACCAAGACCATGCAATGACTGAAGAGTGTGTCTTAATGAAATCTAGAAATGACTCATGTTAGCTATAGCACATGTGGCTACTGCTACTTAAAGGGTTAGTTCACCCAAAAAAAGAAATTTATTTTGTTAATGGCTCACCCGAATGTCGTTCCACACCCGTAAGACCTTTCTGTCCTTTGAATGAAAGTGTATGCCCACTTACTGTCCACGTCCAGAAGGTAATGAAAACATCATCAAAGTAGTCCATATGTGACATCAGTTGGTTAGATAGACTTTTTTGAAGCGTCGACAATACATTTTGGTGCAAAAATAACAAAAAATACGACTTTATTCAGCATTGTCTTCTCATCCGTGTTCCTCAAATAAAGAATCAAACGGTCACGATTCAAGATTCGAATAGCGTGTCAAACTGGCAAACTGCTGAAATCTCGTGACATTGACGATATGAATCACGAATCAATCTGCTGATTCATGACCGTTTGATTCTTTATTTGAGGTTTGAAAACAAACACAGAAGAGAAGACAATGCTGAATAAAGTCATATTTTTTGTTATTTTTGGACCAAAATGTATTGTCGACGCTTCAAAAGAGTCTAACTAACCAACCGATGTCACATATGGACTACTTGGACGATGTTTTCATTAGACTTACATTCAAAGGACAGAAAGGCCTTTCATTTAATTAATTTCATATTTAGGTGAACTAACCCTTTAATTATCTTTGCAATCTGGATAAACTCTTGTGTTAGTGGTAATTCAAGATGTTAAGCACAAACACAGCAAATACTATTGTTTTTGGCATGTGAAAACTAAGCATTTTGACTAGAAATGTATACTTCAAGTCTAAAAGCTTGCAAAAAGCTAGAGCTGTGTGGTGAACAACTGGCATAGACTGGGACGTCGCAGGTATTTTGTGAATATCAAATTGGACACGGCTGTCAATTTGGATTTGGATTTGTTTTGTTTTATATGACTGCAGATAAAGCATATCTGCCTTACATTGGCTGCTGTGTAGATGCAGTGGCTCATTTACCTACAGCAGGTGATAGGTGCGTGCCAGCGTGGAGATAAGCAATAATCGGCGGGAACAGATTGGAGAGGGCTTATTAATGTGCAGGAGGTGGTCAGACCCATCCATTTTTCATTAGGCCCACTACATGAGTGACATTTTCAAGTCATTGCGAGGAGTGACATTTCCTCCCTACATCCACAGTTCATTGGCTAGGTTCATGCACTACAAAATGTACCCACAATGCACTGCTTCACGCTAGGATCTTTGACAGGCCTTTCAAATGTTAGAAAACTGGAAAATACTATTACTTGACATCGCCCGAGGCGCTGCATATTTAAACAAATCATTCCCAGTCTTTTCCACGCAAGTAACAAGAGCTATGAAAGCCTGCACGATATGGTATTTTTAGTCGCGGATATGATTGAGCGATAGCTGAGTGTGAATGAGATTTCTGTAATATTTAAAACGCTACATTGCCTATTACGGCTAGAAAGAATGTAATCAGACTTTCCTTTTTTGAAATAAAATGTCTTGGAATGAAAAGCTTTTAGAATAACACATGAAATTGTTTCTTCCTTGCATGAAAACAAAGTACATTTAGCACACATTTAAAAGCATTAGATTTATGGTTCCCTCTTTAAATCAAAAGTGCCTCTGCAATATTTATTTACAGGCTTTGCCAGGGCACGGGCAAGGTAATGCGCACACGTATCGCAAAGAGAAAATTAAATGATCGATACACACAAATAAGAGAAATCTTCAGGAGAGTACTCCATCATTCTTTGTATTAACTGGGCTCAGCTGTGGATGTTCTGTATTGACATGCTTAACGTTCATGTATTGGCTCTGATCTATGGACTTCTCCTGAGAGAAACAAGCTTTCTCTATCTGTGTTAGTAAAGGCGCTCTGGGTAAGAGGCAAGACTTATCTTAATGTTCTTGTGAAGCCGTAACAATGTTATCAATGCCACAGAAGAATAAACTGGTGATCCTTCAGTTTGAGGCTTCCCATCTTTTTTCATTTGTTCAGTTGATATCCTAGTAGTCTTTGTGTTTGCTCCATTAAATTATGATTAGGGCAGGCCATAGCTGCCATTAACAGGCCTACAGCTAATCTGATTTTGACGGACTAAAAACACCAGTTCTGTCTTGTAGGTTTGACGGTGGGGAGTCTTGATGCTTAATGAGTTCCTGCAAAGCAAATATTGATGCCATTTATATGAATCAAATTAAATAAGCATATAAATAAATACATAAATGACTGAATTTAATGTAACTTGTATTTTCCAGCCACAGGGTTTGTTTGCTCTTGTTGGCCAGTGAATTGCTTTATATTTTGAACACATGCTTGTTTTGAAATTGAGGTAACTTTTGAGCCCATAAGAAGTCCAACTGCTTATGTATTTGAGCCGATGAGACGAAAGGACCGCATTGTTCTGCCGTTACAGATGGAACAAGTCATGAGCCCGCTGGTATGGGGTGAGGAGAAGCACCTGGTATAAGTGTGGATGGTGTACGCCAATGCCCGCCGTGTCAGAGTCCATGTATTGCATGGTCACTCTTGCATCACATTTAGCATACTATACCAGGAGGTGGACATGTTGGAGGTGGCAATGCTTTCTCTTGGACATAAAATAAATGTTGAATACTGAACAAAGCAGTGTAATTAAATTACGTCTAAAAGATCTGACAATGTAAAAAATATATTGTATGGCTAAAAAAACATATTTTTATTTAAAGTAAATAAAACAAGAAAATTATTTTGCTAAGAATTATTTAGTAAAAATGAAAACTCTAGAATATTAAGTCACATCTAAACAAATACTTATTTTTTACTTGTAAATGTTTGACATCCAACATTTGACATGTACTTGGAGCAAGTAAAAAACAAATATCATGTAAAATTGACGCCGTCTGAAAAAAAGTAATCTGTACATGCGTTGAAAGATGATGACCCGAGACTGCCACAGAGATTCACCTTTTTCTTGACTAATTTGTTCTAGCCCTATATTACTTTTGTATTGCTTTTGTATATTAACATGCTTTTAGAAATATTCTATTTGTTATTTATACTAGTAGCCTATTGTGATGATTTTTTCACGACCCAGACCCAGACCCAGACCCAGACCCAGACCCAGACCCAGACCCAGACCCAGACCCAGACCCAGACCCAGACTTGGTGCCCTACGCGCAGTGGGTGATGTGTGTGTGAGGAGCGCAGGCCCTGATTGTGTGTTCAATATAATGTGATTTATGTGCCGAGTGAGTGTCACAGCACAAACACTCTCTCATTTCTGTCAATAGGGGGGAGGGGGAGATGTGAGGGAGGGTGTTTTAGCTGGGACTTTTTACTGCGGCGAGTCGAAGTACTTTCAGAAGTGCTATTTGGCCATACATTATAGTTCTCCTTTTAAATCCGCTTAGAAAAGCGCCACGTTTTATTTTGTGTCACCATACTTGATTGTTCAACTAATCGTGTAACTGTATTTAAAATAGGGAAAACGTGGAGTTGTTTGGTCGTTTCTAACTTGATCTCTGTTTGGTACCATAGTGAAAGAACTGAGCTTAGTGGGCTAAGCTAAATGCTACCAGATCGTCACTGCGCGTCAGAGCGATTAAGTGCACGCACTGAGATGAGAAAGGTATGTATCATCTTGTTTTAGTTAAGGGAATAACATAGTTTAATATGAAAAAGCGGTGAAGTATCCCTTTAATACTTTTTTTTTTAAACCTCATATTTTTCTTATATTTGACCTTTATTCCACACCGCTGTCTCCACTGTCTTTTGAACGGCTGGTTTGCTTCCTGCTTCTATGAAGCCCATCCCTCTGAAAAACGATTGGTTAGAGGGCCAAATGTAGTGTCATGTATTTTTATTGGCTGAAGTGCCAAGCACAGGTTGTCCGGAAACGCCACGCCCCTTACCATTACGGGCAGAAGTCACATCTGCGGAGACTAGCAAGGGTTTATGATGTCACCAACCCAGGAAGAAGCTTGTTGTAGTCCAAACCGGCCGTTTTTGTAGGCATTAACCTGCCATAATTTTAAAACACAATATCTCCGTTTGCATTGAACTTTCAGCGCTGTAACTTTGCAGATACTGTTTATGCTCAAGCAGCAACATTACACACTAACTAAAGTTAAAAAAAGTGAAATTGCATGCAAAAACCCCTTTAAGAAAGATGTGTGTTTACTACTTAAAAAATATTGATGTAACCTCATCATTGCTGAGAAATATAATGTAGTGATCGCAAATATTCGTGAAATTTTGAGGCTATATCGCACAACCCGTATCCCTCAAAGCTGAAGTACACTTTTGAGGGTTTTCAAGAAAATGTTTCTGGAGCTTGATTGAGAGTTATGATGGCACGCACAGAGATAAAAATGGTATATGGACTTATCTAACTCTGGGGGATACGGTGAATAAGCTAAAGTCCCCAAAAGTTGGCATGTTTCTCTAAGCTGTCAGATCTATGCATACAACTGCTAAATTTAAAGTATATATGTTTTTATATGTCATTGAATATGGATGTCTATCATTGTTCAAGCTACTTAAACTTTTAAAGTGATTATAAGCATTACAGGTTTGTTGTATTCTGTCACATTATAAGAGTAACATTTAATTTAATTTAAAACAATTACCAGCACTGCATTGTATATTTGTATTGTATATTTATATAATTTAATGTAGTTAAATCAATATCTTTTTCACTCAGAGATTCTTTTTCTTCTTTTTTCTTTTCTTTCAGATATCAGATAACAAATTTGATATTGATTTTATACAAGTTCAGTCAGGACCACTATCATCAAAGATGATTGCTTGGCAATTAGCATACAGTTTGGATTAGCGGTATAATTCTGTTCTGGGCAAGAACTCCCTGCGCATGGATCAGAGCAGGGACAGCAGCAATAATACCTCCTTAGGGTAAACAGAACAGAACCAACATAATGTATTGCAGATATCATTCATCTTGATATTAAGTGTACAAAATAATTCAGGAATTTAGTCTGATTCAAGGGGAATTAGAATACCAAATCCTGACTGACGAGAGGAGGAGCTGGCAAAAGGGGAAGGGTAAATGAACTCTGGAGAAACGCGATAGCTGCTGATAGTACTGAGGTATATATATATATATATATATATATATATATATATATATATATATATATATATATATATATATATATATATATGACATCATATATGACATCCTATTCCTATAGGTAGATGTGATCAGCTGACAGTCAGCTGTTGCGAGTTTGACTAACGTGAACTGTCAGAACGGACACTATGCTGAATTTTAAATAAAACAAGAAGTCAATATTACGTTACTTACATTTTAGATCCCATTTTTTTTTTTCCGTTTCGCCAATGTACATTGAAAAACAAAGCCACAGCACTGTTAGGCATCTCTAAATAAAACACTGTAGGTGTTTGCTTACTGAATGAATTCGTTTTTTGAACAAATCAGTTAAATGATTGATTCAATTACTCACTCATTAAGATGAATGAATCAGCTGTTTGAGAATAAATTGGTTGAATAACAATGACTTGGTGCCAACTATTGGCAGTTTTAATTTCACATTTAAAGTATTTTTTTCATGTTTTAAATCATTTCAAATTTCAAGATTTAACTTTTTATGTTTAAAACAATATGCCTTTTCAATTGCAGGTAATAATTTATGTCAGCTCTGAGCCGAATTAGACTGTAAATACAACTAAATGCCACTTCAGATGCAGCTTTTGTGATTCCTCTCCATTGCAAAGATGAATTATGTTGATATAGTTTTAATTTTATTAGTAACAGTCCTTATTATTATAATTTAATAAATTGATTAAAGGGGTGGTAAAAACATTATTTTGAAGGCTTGATTGTGTTTGTGGGGTGCACTGTAACATGTGTTCATGCTTCGTAAAAAATAAAAATAAATTAAAAAATGCATTATTTTTCATTTAATTTACATTTATTCTACACTGCTCTGACCCTCCTTTTAAAATGGTCTGATGGTTTCCGGATTCTATAAAGCCGGTCCCTCAAAAATACGCAATGGGCTCAGATTGGTTAGGTGTCCCAGTGTGTTGTGAAAGACTGGATCTATAGTGATTGCTACTAAATGCATCCCATGATTATAGCCAAATATCTGTCGCAAGAACTATTAACCCAAAACGAACACTAAACATTGGCTTTACTATAGTAGTCAAACACAGAACGTCTCAGGTTACGTATGTAACCCTAGTTCCCTGAGGGAACGAGACGCTGCGTCGAAACGCTGTGAGAACGCCTCTGCGTTAATGCGTCGTGAAGCGCCTGTAGAACCATTCCATCGGAAAAAAGATCGATCGTCGCCGACGTGATGACGTCGCCGACGTGATGACGTCATCAACCGGAGACTATAAAAGGTCCGCGATCACAAACAGGAACTAGCTTCTGATAAAGCCTGAAGTAAGTGATCACAGACACGCCGGGAGTATGGCAGAGCGACGCAGCGTCTCGTTCCCTCAGGGAACTAGGGTTACATACGTAACCTGAGACGTTCCCTTTCGGGGAACTCGAGCTGCGTCGAAACGCTGTGAGAACGCTTATACCCACATCGCCATAGGACCAAGTGTCTCGTATGTGTGAAGCCGAAGCGCACACGGTTACGAGAGTACCTGTGCCTCAACTGTAGATGCCAGGTCTAGTTCATAGAACCTGACGAAAGTTAAAGGAGACGACCATCCGGCCGCGTTTACAAATATCGTGGAGGGAAGCCCCCGACAAAAGTGCTTAAGAAGCAGCCATACCCCTGGTTGAATGCGTCCGGACAGCCAGTGGAAACTGCTGCCCGGCCGCCTCATAAGCAAGTGAGATGGCCTCGACCACTCACTTGCTCATCCTCTGCTTAGATACTGGGGCCCCTTCTTAGGGGCCCGAAACAGACAAACAGCTGATCAGTTTTCCTCCACAGGGCAGCTCTGTGGACATAGTATCTAGTGCTCTAACAGGGCACAGCAGATTAATCTTCCTGGTCTGACGTCGTGAAAGGAGGAGGACAGAATGCTTGAAGAGTAATGGGGCCCCGTGGGCTCGTAGGAACCTTGGGGACATAACCCGGCCTGGGATGAGAAATCCCCGGCGCATACTCTAGACATGAGGGCCCTACAGACAGGGACTGAATATCTCTTATTCTTTTGAGAGATGAAATAGCCAAAAGGTTTTCTTTCTTTTTGACAAGCCCCGAAAACACAGGCTAAGTCCCATGCTGGGACCCTCGAGTGCATAACAGGCCTCAACCTTAAAGTGCCACGGAGGAAACGTGTAATCAGAGGGTGTCTTCCCAAGACACTCCACCCAAAGGGACGTGGACGGCACCCAAGGCCGCCACGTACGCCTCTATTGTGGAGGGGGTCAACCCTGCCGAGAACCTTGCCTGCAGAAACTCCAGCACTGTACCAACCGGGCAGTTAACTGGGTCCCACTGGCGTTCTCTGCACCATGCTGAGAAAAGTTTCCCTTTCAGAGCGTACAGTTTCCTCGTGGACGGAGCTCTGGAGTGAAGGATGGTCTCTACGACCTCGGCCGAGAGACCTTCCTCTATGAGCCTAGCCCCCTCAGAGGCCAGGCCCACAGTTTCCACATCTCTGGGCGTGGGTGCAGGAATCTCCCGCCCGCCTGAGAGAGAAGATCCCTCCTGGTCGGAATCTCCATCGGAGAGCCTTCCAGGAAAGATATCAGGTCCGAAAACCATACTCGGGTCGGCCAGTACGGAGCCACTAGGAGTACCTGGGCCCCGTCCCGGCGTACCCTGTCCAGAACTCCTGGAAGCAAGACAATCGGGGGGAAGGCGTACAGAGGTAGCCTCGGCCACCCCTGTACCATGGCATCCAACCCCAGCAGGGCTGGATGGGTCAGAGAAACCACTGCGGGCAGTGAGAACTCTCCGCCGAAGCAAATAGCTCCCATATACCTTCCATAGGAGCTCCACCACTTCTGGGTGGAGTCTCCATTCCCCGGGCCTCGGCCCCTGCCTCGACAGGCTGTCTGCTTCCTGATTCAGGACCCCCGGGATATATACTGCTCTGACTGACAGCAATTTCCCTTGGGCCCACAGGAGGATCCGATGTGCCAATTGTCCAACGGACGGGACCTCAGACCCCCCTGGTGATTTATATCGACGACCACCGATGTGTTGTCTGCACATGGTGGCCCCTTGAGGTCGGGCAGGAACTGTTTCAATGCAAGAAACACTGCGAGCATCTCTAGCCGATTTACGTGCCAGTGCCGCTGATGTTCCTGCCATAGACCCTGGGATGAGCGACCACTCATGGTCGCCCCCCCAGCCCGTGAGAGAGGCATCTGTCGTTAGCGTTACGCGACGAACATGAGCCCCCAACACGGGACCCTGAGATAAAAACCCCGGGTTTTTCCACATGACCAGAGCACGTAGGCATCGCCGCGTGACTTTGATCGTGCGGAGCGGATTTCCCCTCGGGGAGAACCCTTTTGTTTTGAGCCACCACTGCAGTGGCCTCATGTACAGTAGGCCAAAAGGTATCACGTTGGACGCTGCTGCCATGAGACCTAACAGTTTCTGGAACCGTTTCACAGTGACGGCTCGGCCTAGCTTCTGTTCTTTGGCGGCTGCCAGGATCGATGCTATGCGTGTTGGCGATAATTGCGCCCGCATAATTACCGAGTCCCAGTTCACACCTAGAAAAGTGGTTCTCTGAGCCGGAGAAAGCACACTCTTCTTGCCGTTCAGCCTCAACCCCAGCTTCGACATATGAGCGAGAACAGCATCTCGATGCTGAACCGCCATCTGCTCTGTATTCGCTAGAATCAGCCAGTCGTCGATATAGTTCAGTATGCGGATGCCCTGTAGACGCAGCGGCGCCAGAGCTGCATCCACACACTTGGTGAACGTGCGGGGTGACAGTGCTAGACCGAAGGGAAGTACACGATATTGGTATGCCTCTCCCCCGAAGGCAAACCTCAGGAACTTCCTGTGATGTGGAAGGATGGAGACATGAAAATACGCATCTTTGAGGTCTATGGTGACAAACCAATCCTCCGATTTGACCTGCGCTACAATCTGTCTGAGTGTAAGCATCTTGAATTTGAGCTTGGCCACCGAGCGATTCAATAGCCGCAGATCTAATATCGGGCGTAAGCCCCCATCCTTCTTCGGCACGATGAAGTAACGGCTGTAAAAGCCAGACTCCCTGCTGGGAGGGGGAACCCTCTCTATAGCCCCTTTTTGCAGGAGTGTCTCTACTTCCTGTGCCATTACCAGAGCCTGCTCCGGGCCCACCTCTGTAGGTAGGACACCGCAGAAAGGAGGTGGCCGACTTCTGAACTGAATGGCGTACCCCTTTTCTATTATCTGCAGGACCCACTGAGATATATTTGATAGACGTTTCCACTCGTCTAGAAAATCTACTAAGGGAACCAGCCTCTCGAGGCTGGCCTCTGGTGTATTTTGAGCAACAAGCACAGTGCCCTGAAGCGGCGGACCGGCAGGGAACGACTGACTTGACTGCTCGGGAGCCCCCCGAAGGGGGAGCGGACCACCCTCGAGTGGCCCGCGGGGACCGTCTGCGCCCCGGCATTGCGGCGGGGTTGGCAGCGCGGCCCCCAGAGGGCGCTGCAGGACAACGGGTACCGTAGGCAGAGGTAAACACCGTTTCCCTTCGGAGGGGACTACCCTCAGCGTCCTTTTGTTTCCCCTGCCCTCCGAGGAGGGGGCGGACCACCCTCAGGTGGACCGCGGAGACCCTCTGCGCCCCGACATTGCGGCGGGGTTGGCAGCGCGGCCCCTTGAGGGTACCGAAGGAAGACGGGTACCGTATGCTGAGGTAAGCACCGTCTTCCCACGGAGGGGAAACTAAGGGAACCAGCCTCTCGAGGCTGGCCTCTGGTGTAATTTGAGCAGCGAGTGCAGTGCCCTGAAACGGCGAACCGGCAGGGAACACCTGACCTGACTGCTCGCATGCCCTCCGAGGAGGGGGCGGACCACCCTCAGGTGGCCCGCGGAGACCCTCTGCGCCCTGACATTGCGGCGGGGTTAGCAGCGCGGCCCCCTGTGGGCACCGAAGGAAGACGGGTACCGTGTGCTGAGGTAAGCACCGATTTCCTTCGGAGGGGAAATGCCAGGGACGATGCAGCTGAAGGCGAGAGATAGCTCGCAAGCGTCTCTTCGATCTTCGGCATCGCCCCATAACCATAGTGTCTCAGCCCAAATATATTACTATATGCAGTTGTATGTGGGCTGAACACTCTATATGATACCGCTTGTTTCCTCCATGACCTAGACACCTCGGTGTGCAGGTCAGGGAAGAATGGCAGGACGTTGATGCTTTGCACGAGAGGGCAGGAATCGCTCATCTAATTTCGTTCTCTCTGATTTCGATGGGATTCAGATATTTCAGCCAGCCAGTCATTTCTTATTTTTATATTTAACCTGGCCACAGCTCTCGTGAGAACCTCAACTCACTAGCGGGTGACTGAAGTGGCGAGTCTTCAGTCGCGATGCTCTCAACGTCCACCTCCTCAGAGCTGGATAGTTGGAGCACCGGTGCCCCGCCCAGGGAGGAAGAGACCGCAGAGCGGGCTTCCAAACCCCGAGACGAGACACTGGACGATACAGGTGAGGGCTGAGATAAGGCTGGGCCCGTCTCAAACCCCTCTGTAAAGTCCATGTGTGAACCCCACGACTGAAGCCACCGCTCTGCCTCGGCAGCAGCGGGACCAGAGCCGCGGGGAACACGAGCCGAGGCACCCTCCTCGAAGAGTGCCCGGCGGGAGCGCAGCGTTCTCAGTGGCATACGCTCACAGTGCTCGCAAGCAGCCCCCTCGAGGGCTGCCTGGGCATGCTGCGCTCCCAAGCAGGCTACACAAAGAGAGTGTGTATCCCCGCTCATGATGTAGCGTGGGCAGGGATGAACACACCTCTTAAAGCTGCTTTCACTCGCCATTTTACTCTATCTATTTTATTTTCTCTTTGTTTGTTAATATATACTGCAATATTTAACAAAAGGGTGGAAAATCTCTGGATATAGACAGACAAAAACACCAAATAGACAGACAGGTTCACACAGATCGCTTGCTGAAGGCTCAGAAGCTAGTTCCTGTTTGTGATCGCGGACCTTTTATAGTCTCCGGTTGATGACGTCATCACGTCGGCGACGTCATCACGTCGGCGACGATCGATCTTTTTTCCGATGGAATGGTTCTACAGGCGCTTCACGACGCATTAACGCAGAGGCGTTCTCACAGCGTTTCGACGCAGCTCGAGTTCCCCGAAAGGGAACCATGTTTAGCATCCCTGTAGATAAACAAGCATGTAGATAAGCAATAAAAAATAAAAAAACCCACTAATCTAAGAACAATTTACACTAATTCCAAGTTCACTGTTGAGATTTAAAAAAGTTTGTAACCATAGGGTAACATTAAGTATGAATGAGCATTTAACAAACTGGTTTGCAGAGCCAAACACCATTGCCATTTGTTTACTTCCTTGCTAAATTGATTACAATTGTACAATAAATTGTACAATTAATTATAATGTACAAATAACAATACAAACTATTACAGAAAAAAAACAAAATTCTTACAGGTTGTGGCCCATTTTAAAAGTTGGAACTGATCTATCTTTCAGGACAAGCCGTTGTGCAAATCGTGCATTGAACTCGTGAAGATTGTGGAAGCTTTCCTCCTTAAAAATTTGCAGCACAGAAAGCAAGATTTGGGTAATAATTATGAGGGACTGAGTTAAAAATTCATTTTAACCATTAATCCCTAACGCCCTCATCCCTCGGAAGGCTGAACAAAGTGGACCTGCAATACGGATAAAAATAACAGCGTTTTGTCGGCATTGCGGCAACAACACTCCAGCCTACTCACTCTTCTCCACAGCAATAAAAAATGGCCTCGCCCAAATATTGGGGCTGGTGATGTCACCAACCCTGGAGGAATGTCTGTAGTCCCTACAAGCCATTTGCTGTAGAAATTAGAAATTGATTTACAAAAAAGCAAATATCTCCCTTTGCTTTAAACTTTGAACGTTGTAACTTTGCAGACATTGATTATGCTCAAACAGCAACATTACACACTAGCTAAAGTTAGAAATGTGAAATCAAATTCTTACATTTAACACAAGAGATGATACATGCATATAATTAGGTTACAAAAAAATCCAATTATCGTTATCCAAAAAATCCCAGAAAATATCAAGATATAATGTATTAGCATTCTCACAATCTCGCATTATGAAAACAATGTTTGGAATACCACGATCAAAACTTTGTGATTCAGAAAGTCTGATGTTGGATATTCATCCAAATAATGGTGGACTCTGACATTGTGAGCATCTGTGTACACCATCCACACTTATACAAGATTATGTTTAACAACTTCTTCCACTCATGATGGTACTACTGCTCAGTCCTCTCACCATATTGTCTCACATGCATAAGCAGTTGTAATGATATCAAGCATGTGTTACAAAAGTAAATAAATGCTTATTACTTTACTGGCCAACGGAGCAAACAAACCCTGTTATGGCATGCTGTGGTATTGCAAGATGGCAGTGCCTTTGCTTCAAATGCTATAACAAAACATCTTTTGTTTTCTTTAAAATGGTTACATTAATCGTGTTATATATTTGTTTTATTAAAGTGGAAATCAATTTACTAAATATTATAGCTTTGACTGACTGTTTCATTTCCACTTTAAGCTTGCATGTAAACTACTTACAATACTGGATTACACACCATGTTAAAAAACATTATAATATCTGAGATATCATATTAGATGTGAAATTAGGAAAATTAACCTTAGTGGAATGCAGTTTGAACAAAACAAATTTGAATGTCATATATTCTCTTAATAAACTGATCTGCTGTAGGTACTATTCTGAGGTATGCAATGACTTTACAGGCAGAGAAAAAAAAGACAAAATGAAGATCCCTGTAGGTTGTTCATGGTATCGCAAACTATGCTGTTCATGCTGATGACAATGTTTCATAATCCATTAAATGAATAATATTAAGAATGGCTGTTCAAACAGAGGGAAATGTTAAAAAGGATTGTGCATAACTTCCAGTCATGACATTATGAAAGAGCAACGCACATCTGGTCATGATGAAGATCACAGTGTTTTATTACTAATGATTATGTGACTACATTATGTGCAACATGAAACTAAATGTTACAGTGAAGTTGCATCACAGCTCTCTGTCAGTCAAGAGCACACTGTGTCTAAGCCACACCAAAGTTTCATGCTGAGTTTGACATTGAATCTGGTCCAATTATTTGGCAGACAACCTTTAGTTGGACAGATAATTCAATTGACAATTTAAGTGGTTCTAAAATACGCTCAATCTGGAGACATAAATATAACTTATCTTTAAGTATTGTGTCATTTTAAGCCAAACGGATTTGTCCACGGATTAGATTAGAGAGTGAAAATCATAAAAATCACTAAATGTTTAAGAAAGAAATAGACTGGATGATTGTTTCTGACTGGTTAAATATGATCACTAAAGGGAGTTTACCCAAATATTGTAAAAAATGAAGTAAGCCACAATATTAAGTAGTTGTCCACACAACGTAAGAGGATATTAGGGGTGGGAATTTCACCGATCCAATTCTGTTTCTAGGAACCACAAACGGATTCTAAAACAATTCTTGATCTACATTTTTTTTTTTTCTCAGAGTTTCTCAGAGCGGAAGTCGTCATAGTTGGGTTAACTTTTACACCAGTGAATATGTTAAATATGAGAGAATATGTTAAAATATATTTTTGTGTCCTCATTTGCTCAAATAGCAAAAGAAAAACGCAACAATAGTGATTTCACAACATTTAAAAAGAGGGAAAAAAAGAGTGAGATTGATAACGGCAGTGAAAAGAGAGAAATATGCACTGTTAAAATGTATTTAAAAAGTGTTTGTATTTAAAAAAAAACATTTTTTGATAATCTACAACATTTATTCAAGTATTATTAAAAGATTTTGTAAGCATATTGGGTAATTGTGTGTTTTATTTGTGAAGACACAGTGAAACATGCCAAATTGGGCTATTGGGCAATTTTTTTTTTTTATGGGGTTGATATTTTTAGTTTTTAGTTATTAAAGCAGCACTTGGCTACTTTTGCTCCCCCTACAGTTTGGAAAAAATAATGTCCTCAGCTACTGTCGTAAGCTCTGTCATCCTACAACAGGGGATGCCATCGCGCGTGCATTTGTTGACATGACAACCCTGATAGCCCTGAACTAGTAATGCGGGGGTTACTAGTAACCCGCGGACCCCGTATGTCTATTTAATGGTCGCGGGTGCGGGGCGGGCTATAAAAATATATACAGTGGTGCGGGGCGGGCCAAATAACTTCATAAAAGTGACGCCGCGGGTTGGTGCAGCACTAACAGTTAACCTGAACACTGCAAGAGTTCACATGCAGTTGTTCTTCTGCCGTCACGTGTGAAATGTCTTCATCCCAGGTAACGTTACAGTCAGTGGCATATGTTTCAGCATGTCATATAAATATAATTTCATGGGTTTTATTTATTTCAAACGCCAAATAATCACGATGCTCACGTTTACAAGCCAGTGTCATTATAGTAGTCTATTGGTTATCGTTTTACAGAATCTATATGATACTTCAGTTTAATGTTTGAGTGGTAGGTAATCACCATAACAAGCAGGACAGCATCGGTCGGGCACGTCTCCTTCAGCTCACGCCAACGAGCAAACGCTGGTCACATGTTGATCCTCGTCCTGCCTTTAATCCCATCATTTTTTCGTTTCCTCTTATTGCTTTCCTCCAAGAAAACCTTTTCTTTCTTATTTGTCTCTGCTGCTTCGGACATGACTATATTATCCGACGAACAAAGCTGGGAAATCCGAATTTAAGGAAGTGTGTGTGTTGGTGAAAGTGACGTATATGCCGTAAAGCAGTCGAATTTTGTAGTTCTTTTTGTTCTTGGGTTACTACCCGAAACCCGAAGTTTAAAAGTACGATTAAAAACGATACAGACCCCATCAGGGTATGGCAGACGTGTCATTCAACCTATTGTAAGTCGATGTATCATCACAAGAGTCTTAAAAAATATATTATGAAGGTTGAAAAGTTACCTAGTGCTGCTTTAAACCAATTTCCTTCATTGTATCAACTCAAAGTTTTAATTTCAATAACCTCAAAATTCTAAGGCAACCAAGGTTACTTAGTTTTTTTAAGTTAAAAAACTTTAAATATCTGCAATTATTCCAGACTAGGGCAGCGATTTATATATCATAAAAGCATTTGGAGATGCAAGTTCATTTAACTGCATGCATGTCAGGCACAGCAGTACAGCAAAAGCCAATCAGATTGAACATGTGACACGTGAGGATTTGAAAGCAGATGTCTGTCAGTAAGTGAGTTTCAGATAATATTGTTTCACACCATTCCAAACGGCATAAATAATTCTTTCGTAGAGCATTCGGCAAGGAAAACACTGAAAAAAACAGCGAGAGAAAGTTTTTGGAATCGATTCAGAATCGTTGAAAATTTTAGATGCATCTCAGAATCATCTCATGTCCCATTCACAGTGGATATTTTATATGATATGTATATATGAGAGCTAGTAATGAAGGAACTCTTGAGTCGCTTCATTAAAGCTTATTATAGTATGTAGAGTAGAGTATTATGAGATCGAAAGCTCGACCTCTAACTGATATTCTTCAGGTCAATCTTATAAGCCATAATCACAAAACCTGTTTGAATGTCAGATGAGGAAAGATATATCTTTGTCTTTGCCCTTTTAACAGTTAAGGGGATTTCACATGATAGCACTAGTCAGGGCATTTTTTTTCATCTTATAAGTTGTGTCTTTTTATGATGTTTATGATTTATAATGTGTTGTTTAAAATAAAATCCAAAGGCACAATAATATAACTTTCAGACAGACCCTTTCTAACAGACCCTCTCAATACCAAATATGTTACGTCTGTTATTTATGTAAAATATTATTAATAAAAAATGTATGTTTAAATTAACAATATTAGCCATTATAATTTAAAGTCTCGACCTTCAGATGAGACATTAAACCGATGTCCTGACTCTGTGGCTCATTAAAAATCCCATGGCACTTCTCGCGAAGAGTAGGCGTGTAACCCCGGTGTCCTGGCAAAATTCCCTCTGTTGGCCCTTACCAATCATGGCCTCCTAATAATCCCCATCCACTGAATTGGGTCTATCACCCTCTCTCCTCTCCACCTATCGCTGGTTTGTGGTGAGCGCACTGTGCTGCTGTCCCATCATATAAGTGGATGCTGCACACTGGTGGTAGTTGAGGAGAGACCCCTGACATGAGCACTTTGGGTGTATAGTATAAATGCCTCATTCATTCATTATAAAAGTATAATACGTTTGTATTACAGTAAATTAACACATGCAAACAGTTAAAATTACAAATAACAAATAACAGATTAATAAGACCATTGAATGCCCATTTGATGCCCAGGAGCACACATCTCCGAAACGTCTAAACAAATTGTCAAATATGTTTATATAGAAGTTGCATATTTGAGGTCTAAATAACTACATTCTCGCCTAAAAACTACATTCCGTGACACAACAACAGTAGTATTTGTTAAATTATGGTGATTTGCTTGTCCCGCATGACACTCGCTGTAGAAATGTTGTAAGTGGAGTGATTCAAACGGGAAACAGTTGCCGTGGTGATACTGGTAGAATATTGTATGGCTGGAAAGGCTCAGATTTGAGAACCAGAATGGTCTGTTGTATGAACAGATATATTAAGACACCACAGTATCCAAGCCACACCAAAGTTTCGCAGTGACACTTTTGCAATAATTGGTCTGATAATCGTAGTTAGACAGATAATACTATTGAATTCAATTTAAATTATTCTAAAATACGCTAAATATAGAGGTATAAATTCTGATCCTTGATGGTTTTGTCATTTAAGAAAAATTTCCACGTCTTAGCTAGCCTGGTTGCCAGCCGAACTTTACCCCACCCACAATATTTGAGGTCGGGAGGTTGAGTCTGGACTTGATCCGTTGTGGAGCAACTATGCTCGAACCAGAGCTGTTCGGACCAATCAAATTGTCAGGGCGACCTTGATAAGATGATCGACAGATGATCACAACATAATTATTCACATCACCAAAGAGTGTTTGGGATGAATTCGTTCTAATCCAAAACTGAGAACTTGTTTATACAGCTCTGGAAAAATTTAAGAGACCACTTCACATTGATTTCTCAATGTGAGTGGTACATGCATTCACCTTTACTTTTTCTCTCAAAAATGATGATCGTGTTGGTAAGTACTCCGTGTATCCTGAAATTCTTATTACAACATTGGCAAAGATAATTTACACTCTTCTTCTACTTCTTCCAGCGTGGATGACGTTGAGTTCTGTTGACAACTATGCGTCGCTCAACATACGTCACTTACTCCGTTGCTCTGGTTGGTTGTAGATCTATCCAATCTAGTGCAGAGTCATTTTCACCCATTTTAGCCCAGTGGAGCTAGCCTGGGAAAACCCAGACAACTTCCGGCAGATTAGATTTGCTATGCAATTAGTCTGGCAAAGAGCCCATTCAAGCCCATTTCTAATCCGTCTAAATCGCGGCACCAATCAGAAACATTGGGGCGGGCTTTAAACGATGACGACAACGCAGTGACGGTGAAGCTGATTTTGCACATAACAAAGATGGATGCCACTGTGGAATATCCAAGGGGGTAATCTAGCGCTCGGAAAGCGTTCCACCCCTAGGGGCTGCCATTGCTAACCAAGCCATCACCTGCTGTTAGCATCCCATTGACTCCCATTCATTTTTGAGTCACTTTGACAGTGAATAACTTTACATCTGAGACGTTTAAAGACTCCATTTGTCCATTGTTTATTTCTAAAGAAACACGACAATGCATAAAAGGTTCCATTACCTTGTATCTTACACTTTCGCCCCGCAGAAGCTGTTTTTGTAACAATAGGCTAACGATTGTGTCATAACCAACGCGACTCTGTCGCACAGTTGAGAAATTACCGTATAGACCTGAGGAGACACTCGCAAGCAATCTTTTACTGTCTATGAGACAGTCGGGGGGACGTGGAGACATAAAGTCTGATAAAGTCAAGGGGGAAGAATGGGGAGAAGCCGATAGTGAGCCAAAAGCAACGGGAGAAAATATTTAAACAACATGATTCAGATTTCACTTTCCACATCTACTAGAAGACCTACAGCTGTCAGACAGGAGGCTCACGTCACATCTACGTCCTCAAGCTCAGTCTGAGCCTGCACAGTTCGCTCAGCCATCAGGAAGTGAGTGCCCCTAGGTTGACTTCATTTTTTCGCCGTTGACGTCAATGGGATCGCTCTGTCCATTTCTTTTACTGTCTATGGGAATATCTCTCCTTTGAATCAGCTATCGTGTCTGTTTTAAGCGATTTAAACTTTTCCTTTTCGTTAAAACCCAAGCAAAGAACAACACTCAGCTACCAGATGTGGATTACACTGGCTACTTTGATGAGGAGGATGGGGAGTGTAATCATGTGCTAACACCACACACAGCTCTGGATCTGGCCTTTCTGTAATTATTTCATCAGACTAGATCTGGTAGTCATGAACAAATATTTAAATATTTAAAAATTTAAATAACTGTAAATAAATAACCAGCGTAACTATGCTCAAGTCTGAAAATGTTCTAACATCTGAATTTGAATAAAGTTTATGAGACACAATTTTCCAAAGGCTCAATATTAATCAATATTAATTTATTTTCAAAATATTGCAAATCACATTCTAATCGCAATACAAATGCCTTACAACGGGGGCAGATGCGATCAGAGCTTGATGTTTTCTGTTCGACCGTCAATCCAAGATGTTTCAGTCGATCTGAGATGCTAGGATTTCCGGTAACACTTTAGAATAATGGACCGTTATTAATAGATAACTATGTAGGAAGTAATGCAGGACTAATAAATAGCACTACATTAACACTTCAGCTACTACTATTAACTAATATAGAAACAAGCTGAACTAATCAGTAAGTGACATCAAATTTAGGAGATAGTTTCTTATTAAGTAATAAATAATTACTGACTAAGATTAGCTTCATTAATAACTATTAACTAACTGACTAATTGTCACAACATTATTGTGTGTCTGACATGTAATTAATCATATTCTTTACTCTGAATAAAGTCATAAAATGCATCACTAATTATTTAAGTGTTACCTACTCATTATGCCGGAGCTACTAGTGATCTGGACCATTATTTTAAAGTGGAAAACATGTTTTTTCACTTTAAAGTAATGGTCTAGATCACCAATAGTTCTTGAAGAGTGATTGGGTACTTGAGTAATTACTGATGCATTTTATTACTTTATTCAGAGTAACAAAGGACAATTTTTAAGAACTACTAGTGATCTAACAATGGTCAAGATCACTAGAAGATCACTATTCCTGCATAATGACTACGTAACACTTAAGTAAAGAGTGATGCATTTTATGATCACATTGAGAGTAAAAAAAGACAATTTCTCACATCTTAGACATGTACATGTTGTGATTAGTAATTAATTAGTAATTTTTCCTTGTTACCTATTAGTTATTAGTGATGCCAGTCTCATTCGGTAATTATTAATTACCTAATTACTTACTGATTAGTTCAGCTTGTTTCTATATTAGTTAATAGTAGTAGCTGAAGTGTTAATGTAGTGCTGCTCATTAGTCCTGCATTACTTCCTGCATAGTTGTCTAATAATAAAGGACCATTATTTTAAAGTGTTACTGGTTTTCCAAATCTTGCAAAAATGTTGAGGGAGTGGCGGTGGACACTGGCTATTATCATATTTCTTTTACAACAATGGAAAAAGTCGTCAGAAGCCATTGCAACATCTTCCTCGAAATCACAAACAGAGAATTGATGTCTCAGATGTTTCTCCGTCATATCGTCATCGTCCGTTGGTGACGCTCCTTTGAAAATGATTTGTCCATGAAGCTTTGCCAGGCCATAATTCAGTTACTACTGTGAATGGTCTGGTTTTAACCAAGCTACAGTGGAGCAGTATCAGACCCATATTCTGACTAGAATCTGAGTATGACAACGTCAGGCTACGTCTTAGCATTAGAAAGAGAAAATCCTAAATCTTTTCAATCGAAAATATTGTTCAAATTTCGTGTCCCTCACCGTAACTAGAACAAAGGGCATCAGAAGGACACAGAATGTTCTTTTCTGGTTGAACAATCCCTTTAACATGATCATATTTATCTAATGTCTGACATTTCTGGAACCACAAAAGTATTCATGACTTCATTCCTGTTGTATCTTGTTGTCATGGACAGACCACGTGCAGATAAAGAACATGTTGGAGAAGTAGAGATGGTGCTGCTTGACTGAACACATCTCCTCCAGCAGTGCTGTGTAAGCTAACAGAGATCATGTGATTCACACATTCCTCTACAACTCCATCCAGCGCTTTTGCCCGGCGGAGTCATAACACAGTCTGGTACCACGAGATGGTGAATATTCCAGCAAAAAAAGTGCGCGAGATTGCTCGGCCAGACCACGAAGCAGGCCTTGTCACCTTGTGCAGGGTGCAGAAAGGAGAATTGGGAGGGTAAAAATGAGAAGTGACAGGATATTGATTTGCTTATCGCCACACTGCAGACACACAGGAGTGGAGGGTGAGTGGGAGGTTGGTTATCAGTCGTCCACGTCTGATAGAAAGAGAGAAAGTGAGAGAGAGTGAGAGGAGAGAAAGAAAGATTTTTCAACTGATTGGTTTGCCTCATTTTGGACTCGACTTTCTCAGCGTGTGTAGTGCTGACAGGCGTGCACTTTTACAGTAAATGAAAGTAAGCTTTCTGATGTGATAGGATTATGCGCTTATATAGAGCAGATTGAAAATAAAAGAATGCTATCGCTTCTTTTGTGGATTTGGCAGAATTGCCTGCAATTAGGTGGTTAGGACAAAAAAAAGTGGACACTTTCAAGAATATACTTGCTGAAAAAGGTACAAAAGAATATAATTTCAGCAACGAAAGAGGCCAAGTGCAGTCCATCTAGGTCAGATACACTTCATTCAGCCAAACCTAATCTGCATGCTTTTAAACGCCTTTAGCCTATCGCTCGGATCAAACAGAAACTTGGCATAACAATGAGGCCAAGAAAAGAGACCCTGCTATCGCTCTAGGTATTTTCTGTAATCAACACGGAATGGAAAAAAAAAAGTCTTCGATCAATATTTAGCCTGCCCATTGACTGCTGCACAGCAGAGCTGTTTTGCATGTGCTGTTCATGAATTCAGCCAAAACAAGCCCTATGTCGAGAACACAAGGAACGCAATATTACCTCCACAGGTGCCATGTTGATGAGAATGAGGTAGATTACATATGACGGCCTGCTTAAAATGCAGCTCTATGTAAAGAGGTACAGCATGTGAATGGTGTACAACAGGAACTCATTTCCACCTCTTTTCCACATGGAGTCCCTGGGCTCCTCACGTTCGTTTTCACTTCTCATTTGTTTGATAACAAATAGAGGTTCAAAGCCCAGATGGGAAAAGACACCATTAATGAAATCTCTCCTGCATGAGGCTTGGGTCGTCTCTGAAGGTGCTTGCGGTCAGGTCATGATAGATCTCGGCATTGGTATGCTACAGAAGTCCCCGGCTCTTACCAGCACTTGTCAAAATAAAGTTGGATTTTTGCAAAACGAAAAGGAGCCCTCGTCGGTAAAGTGAGGTGATTAACTGACAGAGGTTGCCTTTTTCATTAGGATCATTATGATGAAAGTGCATTCATTAATGAATCTTACAAATCCCATGCTTTCTAGGGAGAAAATGGACAAGTCAGCTATATATGTGAACATACATGAACATTATTATGTTCAGAAGTGAAGCAGGCCTTGAGGCTTCTTTCATATCTGACCGATCAATCCTATTCAGGATGTGTATTTACCTAGCTCTGCAAGGATAAATTCATTCTGCCTCCAGTAGAACATACATTGAAATGACACATCATAAAGGGGTGGTTGCATGCGATTTCACTTTTTTTTAAATTTAGTTAGTGTGTAATGTTGCTGCTTGAGCATCAACAGTATCTGCAAAGTTACAGTGCTGAAAGTTCAATGCCAACGTAATTATTCTCTTTTAAAGTTCTGACAGTTTATTGCCTAGAAAAACGGCCGGTTTGGACTACAACAAGCTTCTTCCCGGGTTGGTGACATCATAAACCCTTGCTAGTCTCCGCAGATCAAAAGACAGTGGAGACAGTGGTGTGGAATAACGTCAAATATAAGAAAAATATGGCGTTTAAGCTAGTATTAAGTCATGTTATACTGTGCCCCCATAAACACAAGCAAGCCTAGAAAAAAAAAAAAAAAAAACACGGAACCACCCATTTTACCAAAAATAAATTGCCTGAATGCAAAGCTAAAAAGAAATTCTATACATCCTAAACTAACAAAATGCCCACTTTCATACTGTGTAAATGTGGAACCAATGTAACGTCAGTGTGAAGTGTTCATGTGCTTACGTCATTCTGACAATGTGCTTCATTACCATAGCATAGCAGAGGTCCCCTAAATAAATCCATAAAATGCCTATACTATAATTTAGCAGCCTCATTATTAATTGATGTATAATTCCCCGCCAGCCTTCACTGAACATCGCTTTGCAACAATAGCTTTCATTTGTTTTGAGATATAATACAATTTGGGCCACATTCAGTTGTGGAGTGAACAAAACATTATTAATTCACAAACATTTTTATTTTAGTATCTTTTACCACTGCCTTCTTTTCCAGGGCTCTTAAAAGCATAACAGACCTCCCTCCCCCCCCCCACCCCATTTCTGCTTCCTTTTATGTCACTGCTCAGGATGTTCTCTAGGTAAGGGTTTGGGACTATGAACGTTTTTACCCAATGAGTAACATGCATGGTCATTGCCTCCAAACAGATGATTAGTTATGTGGTCAAAGATAACACTTCACATCACATACTGCAAAATGCCATTATAATTAACGGTAATGTAAAAGATTGAAGTCCTCATGTATTACAGACCTACTTGGACGTACCACATAGAGTTTATTTGAAGCATTCCATCCAACTCATCTATTTAAAAAGATAATCAAGACAAATTCCCAAACCACATATTTCCTCTTTCTAAATCCTCTTCAAACATAACATAAATTCTCTTCATCTCATGTGGGCCCTTAACCTTGGAGACTATGCGAGTACCTGTCATAACTGAAGAGTGCTCCAAATTTTGCTCACTATGAACGGCGAGTACTTCACCTTATGAATCAGCAGCATTCGTTAATTTAAATATTTATATGCATAATGTATGTACGCAAGGTGATCATCGATGTATCTTAAGCCTTTCCTGTTAATTACTGAAAACACTTCGCAAGGCCTCTGAACTACAGCTGCAAAGTTTGTGTTCTTACAAGGTTAATCTTCAGTATCTTTGTCATTGAGACAATAGAGTTGTCAGCCTATTTAAAAAAAGCCTAAATTGATCCCTTAACAATTCTGTTAATAGAAAGATCTCTGGGACACAAGGGAGAGATAGAGGGAAAAAGGAGGGCTGATTAAATCGTCTTCATTTACTTAACTTGCAGCTAATAATACAATTAGAACATCTCCAGGCTAGAGTATTGTAGGGTTAAAATGGGTGCTGCGGAAAATGAGTCCCTCAGATTAATGGGAGGAAATGAAGACACCCACACATGAATGCTGTCCATTCCACCAAATCATCACTTCCATCCTCATTGAAGCCACTCAGTTATTACAGAGGAAGTCTTTATCATCACGCTACTTATTTCATTTCACCCTTCACAGGGGGCATTTGCTCACCGATGTGGACCTCTTCGGATCTGACTAAAAAGTCATTTGAACCGTCCCGTGCCCCCCTTCTGCCGCCCATCTCCATTACCATAAACCCACTCAGTCATGATAACCATTAATGCAGCGTCTTATTAAAAACCTATCAATACACACGCTGCCATTGCGCTAATGGGCAAGAATTCCTCTCCGTTAGGTCCGGACTTGCGTTTCCTCTCCGGGCTAATGAGAGCCATCCCTCAGCATCTCTTTGAGCTAAATCACCTTTATTTGTATCTGCCTTCTCGTACTGCTGGTAATTTATAGAAGTGTGCACAATGGGAGATGCATTAGAGCTGGCCTGGAAGGGGGGGCATGCTTACAGGGTGATTCAGTTCGGCACTGGACTCGTGGTGAGCCGTTAATTGTTCTTCGCCGGAGCTCCGTTGATAAAAGAGAAGGAGTCGCTGATGCGACCGCTGATGAGGTTTTATTTCACTCGAGTTTATTTCCAGAGCCCCGTCAAAGGGAGGACGCCCCTCGAAGAAGTTTGCCCTCTAACTCAAGGGAGGAATTGAATATTGCTCTATCCGTCTGAGCATTTTACAGCTTCTGCTCGCCAGCCGTGAGAAATGTGGGGGTGTATTTACACTGCCGTTTACAGTGCGAGACAGAAGCGAGGCTCATCCTCCATAAACTTCGCCAGGAGTCAGCGAGGCTAAATGGCGAAGTTTAAAAGATGTTCAGGATATAAACATATGTCTGTAGATGAAAGCAACATTAGGGGGCCTAGGGACACGTCAGATGCGCAGCTAAATTGCATATTCTGCCTTAAAGTTTGGCTTATTGATCGAGTTCAATGTGTTGTTTGGGAGAAAGGTTTATATACGCTGTTGTCACGGACACGCAGGGGTGACGGAGGTAAATAAAATTGTATTTCGTCTCAGTCGCTCTTGCAACATTTTCCACAAATAACTACAACTTGTCATCCTGATTATTGAGATTTTACAAAACAACAACAAAGGTTTTACTTGTCCATGTAAGTGGTTACAGTGATAGCAAATAAGTGGAGCTCTCACTTAAACTGTCAACAATAAGCAGCTAAATAGCGCTGCAATCTGAAAAAGAGCCTGACAACAGTCTGCAGCCAAAAGGAGCTTTGAACAAACAAGACGTGTTGCACTTCAACTACTCAGCTTGATTGCCGGCCGAGTGTCGGACCCTGTAGATAGTGATGTATAGATCCCGGCGAATCCATGTACGACGTCCCCTGGGATCCTTATAATGGCCATCGCAAAACAAGGCAATAATGTCTCATGCAATCATAATCATATTCCACCTTGGGACCGCTACGAGCTGGCGGTGAGGAAAGGCTCCTGCCAAGCATGAAAACTATATAAATACACTTTGAGGACTTGTAGGGAAGGTGTAGATTTGGATCGGTGCCAGTCACATATCCAAGGCAACAAAAATCATTGGCATGCTGAGTCAGGTGCCAACACACATACATTATACATCTGCTCTGTCTGTGCAGGGGCTTTGCACGCTGCATTTTAGATTATGTTTGCTCACAAACGCTTGTGGAATGCATGAAATAAATAAATAAATAAATCAAATGCCCTTAGGTCTAAGCAAATGCTTGCGAGGAAAATACTTTAAATAGATGCTCATTTGACATCTTAACAAAAGGAAGGATTTGGGACGGTTAGTCCTGAAGCTAAGAGACATTGTGGATGGAGGGGGTGGTGGGTGTATACACTGGGGGGCAGTATTGCAGCACAGAGGCTTCAAACTATAAATTCTGAATAAGAGATTCAGAACGGCCATCCGTTGGGGCTAAATTAGCCCTCTATCAGTCGGGACACATCGGGGTAGCATTCCAGAGATGCAGAAATACGGGGATGCACTTTCCAAAAAAATAAAACATATATTATCAGCAATATTGTGAATATTATAACAATTATAAATAATGGTTTTCTGTTTTAATATACTTCAAAATATAATTTATTTCTGTGATGCAAAGCTGAATTTCATCAGCCATTACTCCAGTCTTCAGTGTCACATGATCCTTCAGAAATCCTTCTAATATGCTGATTTATTAAAAATGTTTGAAATGTGCCGCTTAATATGATATTTTTGGAACCTGTGATATAATATTTTTGTTCAGGATTCATTAATGAAAGAACAGCATGTATTCAAAATATTTAACAATTTAACAATATTTAACTCTTTTTCTTATCAATTTGAGACATCCTTGCTAAATAAAAGTATTAATGTCTGTCAAAAAAAAAAAAAAAAGTATAATACAGACCACAAATATTTGAATGGTAGTGTATTGTTAAAAAAAGATTTATATTTTAAAATAAATGCTGTTCTTTTTTTAACCTTTTTAGTCATCAAAGAATCCTAGAAATAATTATCACAGGTTATAAAACATTGATAATTCCAACATTGATAATAAATCATTGTTTAAAATGATTTTTAATTGTTTTTCCATTAATTGCTAATTAAAAAGCCTGCAAGGCTACTTTAAATCTCTGCAATGTCATGCACATATAGAGTAACATATTCTTTTAAACCTAAAAAGCTGCCATATAGATTACTGGCAGAAGTCATCACAATTCCCACAGTTCCGAATATTTTATGCCGACACATGCAGTTGTCACTCCCTGGGCACATTTGTTGGGGATTTTATTGCTAATGTATGTAAGGCGGTTAATGCTCACAGATGAGAAAATTCATGGGTGATGGGCTGTAAAATCCCAAATAGTGTAAAACAAGCCCCAAATGAATATTTTGGGAATGCAAACCCACTAGGCAGATCACAATGTCTCCTCTGAGCCTCGCAACCCCCCCATAAATGTCACACAAATCATCTAATATATTGCCAGAGTAAACACATGCTGCATATTAAGACACCTGCTCAAATTTACTGGACATCAGTAGCAAATTAACTTTCATATTATCATTGTCATTTACCAGTGTTGTGTCTATAAATCGCCTCACTTCATTTGCATCGGTGTCATGCCCATTCAAAACCGAGGACACACACCCCTCATATTTCCAGGTGGTTTTAGACTGCAAGTATTTGTACCTTGGAAGATGAACACAAACAATTACTGTAGGTAACACAACTAAATAAATAAGGCATTTACATTTTAAATTAAACTGGTCAGTCCAATTCCAATCATATAATTGGCACAGGGTAATGTATTCTTATAGTTTTAGTGCTTCTGTGTTGTCATAAACACATTTAACACATGGAACACAAAGTCAATAGCTGCATTTACATGGACCCTTATAATCTTCGCAATAAAATAAGTCACATGTAACCAACCTGATCTCACAGAATTCCGTGAAATGAACATGGAACCTTAACTCAAAAATACATGGTAGTTTCACGGAATCGCCGAAAATTCTGTGATGGGTCCAGGGAAGTGATGCCAATGTAAGTCAATGACAGTCAGCATCCGTGGTCCACACACAGATTCCCTACATACATTTAATTATTTGCATTCGTAAAAGTAGACATGATTTTATGAATATTTATAGCCTACTTTTAGATTTCGGAGCAACTATCTCCACTCCTACCCTAACCCTACTCACTCAACAATATAAAACACATAACAGGCAAATAAATGTAGACTACAGTCACAGATATTATATAGAAGTATTAACTCATGTTGCATTCCAAGTCTTTTGAAGTCATACGATATCGTCATTTGAAGAACAGTTGATCTTCATGTTTTAATCGTTGAAATGATGATCGCGCTCCACACATGCACTCATTCATATTTCTTATTCAAATGATACAAACGACTCTTCAGCGTGACTCGATCGATCACGAGACACACGAGAGCCAATGGCATTTTACAATCAAAGCTGACGTAATGACACAATCGGTCACGCGACACACCACAGCCAATGCTGTCAAAGCTGACGTGACGTTTCTTCCGGCGGCAATGTTTGAAATGTATTAATATTCGGCAGATGGACTCGACGTTACTGATCGCTTTTGGGGTTTTTCTTCACAGAAATCAATCGTTTGGCCTTGGAACACTTGGAATATTTGTAGTTTCTGAATAAAATGTGCCTGCCGTATCTGTGTATCTGCCTGTTATATCCTGTTTTTTATAATACACAAATGGGTAGGTTTAGGGAAGGGATTGAGTTATGTGTTCTGAATGTTATGTGTCTGAATAAAAAGAAAATAAAATTAAATAAAATGTATGCTGACTGAATCAAACTGACGAATATATGGTGTTGGAACAGGGAATCCGTGTTTGGACCACGGATGCTGGGTGTCATTGACTTACATAGACATCATTTCCGTGGACCCATCACAGAATGTTCGGCGATTCCATGAAACCACCACAGATTTTTGAGTTAAGGGTCTGTGTTCATTTCACGGAATTCTTTGAGATCAGGTTGCAGGTTACCATGTCAATGGTTTTATTTGACCAGATCTGATTAAAACTTCATTCGGATTGCAAGGAGTGGTTTATTCCTTTTGCATTTCGATAAAGAGAGGACATATAAACACTCGAAACTGAAAGGAATGCACGTGTGCAGTGACGTAGAGATAGCATAATAACGCATGAAGCGAGGCGCGAGCTGTTCTTCCTGTTGAATAAAATGTCATAAAAAATGTGACAGTGTCCTGTCATTCTAAAATTCTCCTTCCACTGAGGATCTGTGAATTGGAGCAGGACAACATCCCACCAGGCCTCGTTTCAGACTCTCATCCACAGTCGAATGGTTTTGGGCACGGGAAAGGGTCTTTTTTACTGCTTTTACTGTAAATATAAGCAGCACGGTATAATGGTCCATATGCTCATTATCGGCTAATAAGCACCAGAAATATATTAATATTAAGTCTGCTTTTTAAAATAAAACAAAGGAGAATGGTTAGTATGTAGCAACATTGGGGAACTCTATATTCGTGCAGTGTGCAAATCAATTAAATCTGATCAGAAGATGCACACACCAACCCGATTACTTTTTTTATCGCTCATGTAAACACTACATTCGGATTTATCAAACAGAATGAATTCATTCAGACTGAAGCAAAAAGTGTCCATGTGAACGTAGCTAATGATTGAGTGAGTGAGTTGCCAGGATGGATGGAGGTTATGAAACATCACCAAGCCTTTACTGGAGGTCATGATGTGACATTGTTTTGAGCCGATAGCTCTGCTTAGTGTCTTCCACATCAGCCTCGGAATGACTAAATCCTCTCGTCAGGGTCTCTAACCCTCTGCGTCCCTGCTAGTGGTGTGCATTCACACCCTTTGAAGTTGCCTCACTCTGACCTAGTCACTCGGCTTGTCTCCAGATTGATCTGTCTGCACCCCAAAGGTCTCAATGCTCTCTTTGTTGCTTGACTCACCAAGGTTGCACATCATGAGAGAATGACCCCTAACACCTCAAGCCTCTCTTATATTATTTCTTGGAAAAGATTGCAACAGAAATTGTTAAAAATCACACTGAATAGCCCTATAATACAGCACTTATTTCTGAGACATGAGACAAAGCATTCCTTGTAAATTAACCTGAAATGAATCAGACTAGACTAGAAGGATCTTAAACCAAATATCCAATAATAATCACATTAAAAACCAATAACTACAAAGAGCTATGTTCTATGGTCTTTAAAGAGAGCTATGTTCTATGGTCGCCTTTGGCTTGGCTTGCTCAGTCGAGGACACTCAAATTTCGATGTAAGTTATTCAACTAAATATCCAAATAAAATGTATTTATTAGGTCTTAATTAATTGTATAAACTATAATACTGATCTGCCCACATTGTTGCCTTTATGATAAATTAAAATAAGCTGAGAACATTACCATTTTCTCCAGAGTGGCTGTACAGCCAAATTAAATTTTGTTGCAATATTTTCCTGTTTAAAACTGTGAAGCTGCTTTGAAACAATCGTCTTATGGGTTTGGACATTAGGATGAGTAATTAATGACATAAATTTCATTTTTGTCTGAACTAACCCTTTAAGAAAGGGTATATTTAAGAAAAACATATTTTGTAATGCACAGAAAGACACAAGTTGCATTCACAACTGTCTCATTTAGTTCGGTTGAATCGTACTAGAGTTTGTTTCCCTCTTTGGTGCGATTCGTTTGGTCAGGTGTGAAAGCAGCAATCGCACTCGGGTGCGCACCAAAAGCGGACCAAACAAGCGTACCGAGACCTCCTTGAAGAGGTGGTCTCGGTACGCTTTCAAACAAACTCTGGAGCGGTTTGTTTGTGGTGAGAAGAACGTGATCGGACCTCGAACAGAACCAACTGCAAAAGTACTGATCATTTTTGGACTGAACCAGCTGCCATAGTTAGCTGTGCTGACATTGTGTGCATGACATTACCTGATAGATCGTTGGAAATATTTTCGGAAGATGAGCATGTCAGAGTTAAGAATATTAAATGCACGCCTCCACTTGAAGTGATGAGAGATGCGCTCTCGCCGTTTGCAGTGCATTAGAACGTTGTTTTCAAGTTGCATCCGCGCTTCATTATAGAAAGGTTTTGTTTGCATACTGTGGTAAATATACACAATGTAGTAGATTATGGCCAGGGACAAAACCAGTCCGCACAGTCATCTCTCCATAGTGTTATTATAGTTTGCTGGCTTTGCCTCTTCTGTTGGAATTTTCCGAAACGTAAATTGAAAATCGGACAAATTGAAAAGCAGTTTAGGAAATACACCATGGCCAATGAGTGATGTGGATGTTGTCACGTGCCGGCGTTTTGGTTCGTTTTAACAGTTTTGGACCAAAGCAATCAGTGTGGTGTGAAAAGGAACCACAAAAGCTGAAAAATGCAACAATGTATAATTGTTTGCGCTCGATTCGGACCAAATTAACCGAACTAGAGATGTGAAAGCACCCGAAACTGCTCTATTGAGGTACCTAAGGGAAACAGGATTGGTTAACAGAATATGTATGTATGTATGTATGTATGTATGTATGTATGTATGTATGTATGTATGGATTTATGTATATTATGTATATTATATATATATATATATATATATATATATATATATATATATATATATATATATATATATATATATATATATATATATATATATATATATATATATATATATATATATTATTTTTTTTTTTTGTCATTGTCAACGCTTCATACTTCTGTCCAGTGTGTGGTGGTAAATGCACCTTTGGCTGGTTTGCAAACCGACATAAAACACCAAAAGAAGAAGAGGAAGAAGACACAGCAGATGTTAGAGTGGAAAATCTAATTTCGAGTTAAGGTCACTTTTTTACTTTATGGGCCCTATCTTGCACCCAGCGCAATTGACTTTGTACACATATGCATGAGTCATCCCTATTTTGCACCCGCGCAAAGCGCGTTTTTCCCTCCACAGAAGCACGTCACTAAACTAGTGAATGAACTTGTGCTCCCTGGGCGGTTCAGCGCAAAAAAGGAGGCGTGTTCCGGCGCAAACAATCGCTGGAGCTATTTTGCTGTTCCATTAAACAATTGCGCCACTGACCAGAAAAACCTAGTCTAAAGTCAGTGGCGCGTTGCGCGTTGCTTGACCATAATGTATAGTGTGCACAATGCGCATACACTTTGCTCATGTAATCTACACAGATGCAACAGTTATTTTTGCAAATCATAAATTGTTACACTAAAAAAATATTAACACATGAGATGACAGAAATCATTGTGGTGTGCCACGAAGATGTGAAAAAATAGGCATAAGGCAAATTGTAGTAATTAAGGATCAGACCTGTTTGCCCAATAGTGGCAAGACATATATGTATAAGGACATCAGACAAATTGGTTTGTCCGTCAAGAACCAGGAAAAAAAAGTCGACTGAAAAACTGACAAAACTGTTTAACCGACACCTGTTAATCCTGGTGTGCGCCTGGTAAATACGCCATAATAATAGCAATCCATAATGGAACTTGCGTACCTGCTTGTAAAGGGAATGTTGGATGACGCTCTGATTGGTTTATTCACGTTATGCCCAAACCACACCTATGAATAATGAAGCTACTTCAGACCAACCCCCAACATTATGATATCTACTGCGGGTGATATGTAACATAATGAAATAAGGATTGTGACTATATATATATATATATATATATATATATTACATCTCAGCCCAGGGAATGTTACAACTAACCCAGACTACTCCTCGTGTTTGAAACAAAACCACACATTTTCTGTCCCAAAGATACTAGCTTTGTCATTTAATAGCAGACACTTGTAACTAGTTTGAACACACTGGCTTAAAATGAGTCCAAGATATAGACAGAAAGGTCAAAAATGTTGCAATCATCCCCGGTCTTTCCTATATGTTTTTAACGCATGATGCCATGGAAGGCCTACACGCAGAGAATGTGTGCAGGTAATATATTCTTCTTCCTGTAGTTTAAGTGCTGCTGTGTTGTCATAAACACATTTAGCAGATCTCGGGGGAGGGGGCGGGGCTAGTCTTTCACCGGCTAATTGAAAGAGATAGACAAGCTTGTTTAATAGTACTAGGAGAGGGGAGGATGCTGACATTCCTTATATTAAATTGCAGTCCGGTGAGTGATTGAGGATTCTAATCCTGTCTAATGCACTCCTTGATACTTTCATGCTGAAATCTGTCGGCTTGAACACCGTCTCCAGCCCTGCACTTAATATCCGTTGAAAAGCTTTAAGGAATCAAGGGCAATAAATTATATCATGTGAATAAAATGCTCTATGATTTAGTGGGAGGAGTGTTGCATTTATTGCTCTCTTCTCCATTATTTCATTTTGTCACATAATTAGATTTAATTATTCAGTTCCATCTCTAATCTGCGCTCCTCATTTCCCCCCAAAATTAATAACGAGGATGCTTTTTCTTTCTTGCGCAATCCACATATCAGTTGTTATCTCTGAAGTGCTGGTTCTTATAGCCACAAGATAGATAAATTGTATGTTAAACATGAAAAGAAGAAAGTGTAAAAGGGAACGCTTGAATGCATCCGTTTAATGGGCATTAAACAGGAAGAACTTAAATGCAAAACACATTCTTTGATTAATTTGAGTATTAATAGCGTAGACTATGACATAATGTGAAGGCTTACATATGAACATGGAAATTAGACTAATTGCCGGAAACAGAGGTAAGAAATAAATAAATGCACAAAAATCATGTAAGAACCGCTATAAATGTCCTCTTGAATCATTCAACAGAACTATAACAGCCCAAAGGGACTCTATAACAAGCTGTTTCCCTTGAAGGTTGCTACGGCCTTCAGCACTGTAGCTCTGGGGATACCCTAATATATAAAAGATAATGAGGAATTCATATACCTATGGCATCAGTCACCAGATTCAGACCAATGCATTGTGTCACCACTTAATTCCGGGGAGGTGCTATGTTTAAAACACTAATTTAAAATCCCCACTGGATACAGGGTAATTAGATCTTAATCAAGATATTTTGTTATCTATGGGAGGTGTAAGCAGGGATTCGTGAAAATGCTAGTTGTATGGGATCCGAGCGTAATTATATAGCCCGATGTTGGCTGAGGGGTGTAACGGTTTCATACGATACCAGGAAGCCTTCTGCCTTTTCGCTCGTGAACCCTCCGCTCGGCCCGTCTTTAGCTTAGCGTCTCTGAACTCCGCCGCGCACCTTTCACCAAATCCCTTACTAATTGTTTCCGTCTCCAAGGTAGCGAGATGCGGCTTTGATGTTCAAAACCCTCCTTCCTTACAAAGGAGGCTGGCTGTGGGAGCAGAGGAGGAGGCAGATGGGCCGCGACAGGATGCGGCGAACCTGACGTCTCTCTTCCCCTTTCAAGTGCTCTGGTTCAATCAGTCCTCACCATACAAGCTGTTGTGGAGCACCTTTGAAATCAGAACGTCTGCACAATAGTCTTGACTGCTAATGACTTCTTGTAAAGTTCCAAAGCTGCTCTGATTACCCACCCAAACAAGCGTCAATGAGTGTGCATATGCTTGCGTGCATGCTCGCACGCAACTTGTCTCTCTGGCAACGCTCATAAAACCAACATGAGGACGCCGGTAAACAATTAATATGTTAATGCCGGGAGTCAATACCAGGCAATGGAGCAGGTGCGGGGTTGAGCGTAAAATAGAGCTTTATAAAACGCGCCCTCCCTTCCAGCCCCCACTTCGCAGGTGACAGGAAAAGTCAGAGTGAATACATTCTATAACCTCAAGCTACTGACCCAATGAACAAGTTCACCAAATGAGCTTTTTACACAAAGAAACCTGCTCCTGTCTAGATACCAGTGCAGCAATTTGACTCCTTCCCCATTATAATAGGTATGACCTGTTTTCCATAAGACTCACTGCAGCAACTCGACATATTTGATCTCTATGATTTGTGTGAAATGTGGTTTGGCTGCTGGAGCAGAAAATTTTTGCCCAGTTAAATCAAATGGTAGGAGATTCTCAAGTGATTCATTAAAATCGGCCATCCAACTGGACCACAGCCATATCAAACTGAGACAGATACAGGCCCAGTAAATTTGGTGCAATCTATGAGCCGGGATATTAAGAAGAGAGAGGAAACTTCCTTGTTTACATGCTCTAAAACAAACATTTTTTGATACATTTTTGGCTTACAGCTGTGGCCCATTCTCTGTATGTCTCTTAATACATACAGTAATACTGTATATATTACCTCTCGGACAAAGCGGTAGATTTAAATTATAATGATCTTCCATCTATTTTCAAACCACATAGGGTTGTGAGTAGGGTTTGCAACTAACATTTATTTTGAACATGTATCTTTTTTTCTCACTTAATTGGATACATTTTTTTTTAAATCTAGAAATTATTATATTAAAAATTCAATTTGAACAATGTGTAATATAAAAGCCTATGAAAACAAATATAGTGGATGTATCCATCTATGATATGATGTACATAAGCAAAAAGGTTAAACAGTACATTCTTAACAAAACCAACAATTGATTGTTAACTTTTTTAAAGCAGAAATTTATAATAAACAAAAACAAAAAACAGATTCTCTCTGAAGAACAAAGATTTTCTCAACTGAACATAGTAATCATATTACATTAATGGGCTTTTCCAACAATAGTTAGTGCCTTCACTGTTACTGCTCTCATAAATATGATAACTTGTGTTACACATATAATATCTAACAAAAATATTTTAGATAGGCTAAATGTGTGTTTTAGTCAGAATCATTGTGCTTCTATATATTCAACTGCTCCCCATATGTTTGACGTACATGCACCCACCAGTACTCGTTCATTCAAGTCAAAAATTTGCAGCAGTTATTTAAATTTGTATTAGTTTTATCACGGATGGACACACATAATCTTCAGAACATTGACATTTCTCTGTTCTTGCTCTTGCTCCACTTCATCTGCCTAGTGAATGCCTCACTCTTAATAGCTCTGCAACCAACATTTTTTTTTTTTTTTTGGCAATGATTGATGCAATGATTGACAAGGCGAGCGGGAACAATCAGCTCGGAATTTTGCTACATTTATTTCGGGACATTTAATGAAAATTCAATCACAAGTGTTTTAACCGAGTGTAAATGCAATTTAGAAAAATATCACATCTAAAATATAATTTTACTCCAACACTGAAAAAAATGTCTCCAATTGAAAATGTTCAAGTCACTGATCACATCTACATTTTTTAGTTGGCGAATTTAATTTCTGTGAATTAAATTGCATCAATTCACAAAATTTCAATTTGAACTGAACAATTTAGATGTGATCAGTCACTAAAAAATTTTCAATTGGAGACTTTATATATATATATATATATATATATATATATATATATATATATATTTTTTTTTTTTTTTTTTTACAGTGAACTTTTGCTTGAAAATGTTAAACATATTTAATAATTTCTGCATTACATGTTCGACTTAATAAAATGTAATTTATAAATATATGTTTAAATTTATATAAATGGACTGGTGTAGGACGCACATTTAAATTATATTACTGAATTGCCATTTTGCTCCAAAAGTTGAATTGAAATATAGAAATACATTGCCATTTTGCATATTGCCTTGCTATTTGCATATTACATTTCAAATTGAATATTGCTACCCATATGCTTCCATAGCAAACAGCCTGAAAGAGTCATACAGATGAAATTCAGATGCCCACTATACCTCAGAAAATCACAAAGAAATGGCTAATCTATGTCAGAGTAAATGTGAAGTCTGAGATATCACTTTAGAGATCTGGAGGCAGCAGAGAGCAAATCAAACATGCAGATAGAAGGGCATAGTGTGGCACCTCAAATTGAGTGCCTTGAAAGTAGACTAATGCGTCAGGCTGCCTTGAAAGGGGAAGAGTGCAGTTCTTTCCATTCCCGAGCTTCAAGGACTCTCCTAAATTGGTTGGTGGGGCAAAGAAAGCATATGTGTGTGAGAGAGATGGGAAAAGAGAGCAAAAAAGATATATAGAGAGAGAGTTACCTGCTGTACTCAGCTCATGAGAGGTTCAAAATTTCAGTCTTAAGCTGATAACAGTTCTAGCTGAAAGTGCTAGTCAAAAGGTGGAAAGTCTCCCTTGCCGGGTGGTAGGAGAACTGTAAAAGGAGATCTGGGCCACAGGAAATCCAGCAGCTGTTTCCATCAAAGCCCACTCACATCTGAGTGGCCATCTTCCTCCTACATGTGGTCCAATAATTCCAGTATTCAAGCATCTCCACCAATGGAGAAGTACTCTCTGCACTTCAGAAGTGGTGGTAGGAAAGGTAAAAGATCCTCCATATATTGCCAATATTTCAACAGTTTTGCCAGATGAAAAAATATATATAAAGCCCCACAATATTTGACAAGCCATTATCTGGCTTTTGTTACCAAGATTGCTTTTAGAATAAGCCAAAACGTGTTTAAATTGATTTCATTTTTTTTATATATAAAAACAGATTAAGAACACGAACAAACAAATGGCATCTGTTTATTTACCAACTACAGTAATCAAACAATTATTTGAGACTGCAATGCAGGCTCAAAAAATAAATTTGTGATTAATTGTGCAGAAAATGCCACCATCCTATTAAAAGTTCAGATACAACACAGAAACTACCTGCTGAGAGGAATTACTTCACTTTCTTGGTGCCTTGACAACTAAATACAACAACTGAGAAGAACAACTAAAGGTAATTTGTTGAATGTAGTCTTAATTAAAGAGGTCATATGACACAATTTCTTTTTTTCATTTCCTTTTAGTGTGTTATGTAGTTGTTTGTGCATGTATAAGATCTGCAGTCTACATTGCTTTGTTTGACCTTACAAAAGAGGGGACAATTAGAAAACTGTAGCTAAGCTTTAGCTGCAACACTGTTCCTGAACAATACAACCCAAATATTTGACTGTGTGTTGCACATTTTTCGGATGGCTTTTTCTAGCACCTGGGGAGAACAGACCGTCTGGCAATGTTGATCGATCAGCTTGGTCATCTGCATCATCCGGATCAGATTCGGGATCGAAGTGATAAGGTAGGACTGACATTATCATCTGTCAATATTGCTTTGGGAGCTGATGTTCCAAAAATGGTAAGAAGTGTGGTATTCAAGTTGTGGTATTCACAATGCACTGGATCACTGGCCAATCAGAGCACACCGTGCTTTTCAGAACAAAAACTCAACGTGCTTCAGAATGGAGAATAGACACTTTCTGACCAATTTAGCTTAGTTTAACCATTAGGTGGAAGAAAGTCAGTACTAGAGACCAACATTGACATCTTAAAGTGCCCCTATTATGCTATTTTATAGGTTCCTAATTTAGTTTTGGAGGTCGCTTAAAACAGATTCACATGCATCAAAGGTCAAAAAACTGTTTTGTTTTATCATGACATACATTGCACATCACCACATTTTTTTTAATGCTTCTCAAACGGCTCATCGGATGAATCAGTCTCTCTAAATCCCTCCCTTTCTGTGAGCCTTCTCTGCTCTGATTGGCCAGACGGCCCAGTCTGTTGTGAATGGTCTACCACATATTTTGGAAGCTAAACGGCCATTACCTGAACTTCAGATCCAGAGGCTTCCTCAGTCCTCAGCAACTGTACACACTGTAAAGAGAGTAACAATGGTATTACCATGTCAATATGAGCATGAGTCCGATGATGAAAAACTGGAAGAACTAGTTATTCAACCCAAACCTTCATAGCAAGGATGACTTTAGCAGGACATTTCTCAGTGATACACTGCAGAACACAATGAGTGTGTTTACATGCATGTTCTTAAAGGGTTAGTTTACCCAAAAATGAAAATTATTTAATTTCTCACCCTCATGTTGTTGGACACCTGTAAGACCTTCGTTCAACAATAATGAAGACGCAAAAGGTACCCCAAGGCGTCATTTTTCGATGTGCTGGGTGTTCCATTCAGTTCAGTGAGAAACCTTTGGCGTCATACACAGACGCACAGGTACCCCTTGCCATTATTTTTCGACGCGCTGGGTGTTCCATTCATTTCAATGGGAAATCTTTGGCGTCATACACAGACGCATTGGGTATTGGGAATGTTATTGTTATGGTGAAATTGTATTGGTTTATGATTTTGCCATTATGACATGTTGGAGTGTGTTTTTCAATTTAATCAGCAAGCATAATTTTAATTACATTTATTTATGCTATTTAGACATGTTTAACATGTAACCCAACCCACCCCATCCCTAAACCTACCCATTTGTGTGAACATGATATAAAACACAGGATATAACATACGACTGCATCCACGAGTTATTCAAAAAGTTAAATAATCCAAGTTTTCCGAGGCCAAACAATTGATTTGTATGAAGAAAATCCCCAAAAGCGATCAGCATCTCCATCCGCCAAAGATCATGAACACATCAAATTTCAAATATTGCCGCCAGTTACATCAGATTTCATAGTGAAATTGTATTGGCTCTCGTAAGTCTTGTGACCAATTGCGTCATTACGTCAGCATTGATTATAAAATTTCATTGGCTGATTTAGCTCTTGTGTGTCTTTTGACTGATTGCGTCATGCTCAGGAGTTTTTTAATTATTTGAATGAGATATGAATGAGTTTGTTCACGGGGCAGCGGGATCATCATTTCAGCGATTAAAACATCAAGATCAACTCTGTTCTTCACATGAAGACATCGTATGACTTCAGAAGACTTGGAATGCAACATGAGTTAATACTTTTATACTGTTTTCGTCAGTTTTTGCAATAAATACGTGTTACTGTAAATTTATTTGCCTGTTATGTGTTTTATATTGTTAAGATGTGGGTAGGTTTAGGGTAGGAGTTGGGTTAGTTGCTCCAAAATATAAAAGTAGCCTTTAAATATTAATAAAATCAAGTCTGCTTTTATAAACGCAAAGAATTAAATGTGTCTGTGTATGATGCCAAAGGTTTATCATTGAAATGAATGGAGCACCCAGCGCGTCGAAAAATGACGCTTAGAGGCACCTTTAGCGTTTTCATTGTGACGCCGAAGGCACTTGACCATGCTTCGGATTTTGACACCTTGGGAGTGAGAATGGGTTTGATTATGCCTAATAATCCAACAATGATATAAACGCGGTAACCCGCTTTCTTTAATCGAAGTAAGGTCATAAACGGCATAAGCATAAACTGGTCGGGACAGGTAGTTTTTTGCCTCTCTCCCCCGATTGCGCGCTGCATGTAAACTCATTAACCTGCATTCTATCGGCTTATTGAAGTGCGCATGTGTGATAGGTGTCAAAAAAACGCATACTCCCTCATCCAGACAGAGCGAGCTAGCGTTTTGCATGAAATAAGGACATATATCACAAACGCAGACTCTTTTGTAGACCCAGAAAATTGTAAAAATGTGTTCTCATCTCATGCAGCAGAAGTAGAAGAGGTTCAGTCAAAATTCTGCATCTGTAACTGCATGAGGGATAATATGGGCTGTGAATCTCCCGCTGACACGGTGCACGCTTTATTTAACATCACAACTGACGTACCATTTGAAATACTCTGAGTCAGATACGGACATTGACCCTCGTTGAACTCCGAGATTTGAGAAACAGTCTTCAGTAAAATTATGTTTAAGGGCGGGTTAAGTTGTTCATGGGTGAACAAATTACAACATAGTCAACTTAACCTTTCAAGTCAAGTCAAATCACCTTTATTTATATAGTGCTTTTACAATGACTATTGTTTCAAAGCAGCTTCAGTGTTAAACCAGGAAAATATTGCAAAACAATTTGATTCGGCTGTACAGTCGCTCTGGAGAAAAAGTTGATGTTATCAGCTCATATCATTTTGATCTTAATAGTGTGGAATAATTCTTACATACCCTACTTTTATTCAGTGCAACACTACTGTTCAATAAGTTCCTTTATTAGCCCCAGTACATCCAGTAATTTACCTGCAACTGCGCTTGCTGCACTCTCAAGAGTGCCTATTCTTTTCACATACACACATTTGTTAAAAGTTAGTCAGTTTGTGTAGGCCATTTTTACCTGGTAAACAAATGTTCATAAGAAGAAGTTGCGTTTACATAATGAGGTATCCATAGTGACTACCAGTCAAGCACATTTCATTATGATCATTATTGCATTAATGTAAAACGTTAGCCTCTATTTTAGATGTTTATGATTTATGTGCCTAAAAATACTTATTTGACACTGTGCTGCGAAAACTTCATACAGTCATTGGGCACTTTTTTAGGTATTAGGTTCTCTCGTTTATGCAAATATCTAATCAGCCAATCACATGGCAGCAACTCAATGCATTTAGGTCCAAACAATCTGCTGAACTTTGAAAGTACTTTAAACTTGGTATGCGCCGATACCATTTTTCAGAACCGATCTGATCTGATACCAATCTGTGTGTGTGTGTGTGTGTGTGTGTGTGTGTGTGTGTGTGTGTGTGTGTTGGGGTCTTCTCGATGAAGAGCACCAGTCGACGAACAGGTTCCACTTCAATGCATAGAGGTGCCTCATAGAGGGAGCTCTAGTGGGAGTGATGGTGTCCACCACGGTCCGTGTCAGGCCAACTAGATACTCCGTGTCCCGTCCAGGTACCAGACATGGAGTTTACAGAGGTCTGGACGCGGGTGCCAGAGGGTGCCCCGTCTCTGAGTCAGGAGGTCCTTCCTCAGAGGAATGGGCCAAGGAGGAACTGTTGCAAGGAGCACTAGTTCCGAGAACCATGTCCTGTTGGGCCAGTATGGCGCCATCAACAGGACCTGCTCCTTGTCCTCCCTGACCTTGCACAGTGTATGTGCAAGAAGGCTCACTGGGGGAAACGCATATTTGTGTTGGCCCCGGGGCCAGCTATGTGCCAGTGCATCCGTGCCGAGGGTCCCCTCGGTCAGGAAATGAAACCACTGGCAATGGGCTGTGTCCGGGGCGGCAAACAGGTCTACCTGTGAGGCCCCGAAGCGATCCCAAATCAGCTGGACCACCTGGGGATGGAGTCTTCACTCTCCCGGAAGCACTGGCTCCCTTGAGGGCTCGTCAGCCGCATGATTGAGCCGGCCCGGAATGTGAGTGGCACGAAGTGACCTCAGATACTTCTGACTCCATAAAAGGAGGTGGCTGGCGAGTTGTGACATGCGACGGGAGCGTAGACCACCCTGTTTGTTGATGTACGTTACAACCGTAGTGCTGTCCGTACGGACCAGAACGTGCTTGCCCTGGAGCGGCGTCTTGAGGTAAGGGTTGCCCTGGAGCGGCTCAGGGTAAGACGAACTGCTAACAACTCTAGGCAGTTGATGTGCCATTGCAGTTGAGGCCCCGTCCACAGACCTGAATCTGCAAGCCTGTTGTACGTGGCACCCCAGCCGGTGGGTGAGGCATCCGTGGACACAATCACATGCCTGGATACCTGTTCTAGGGGCGCCCCCACATGTAGAAACACAGGGTACGACCACGGGCTGAAGGTTTGGCGGCACCTCGGTGTAACTAAACCACAGAGGGATCCGCTGTGCCACGCCCACCTCGGGACTCGGTCGTGTAGCCAACGTTGAAGCGGTCTCATATGGAGCAGCCCGAGCAGCGTGACCGCCACTACGGATGCCATATGCCCCAGAAGCCTCTGATTAGTGTACACGTTTGTTGACCACTTGGAACATTCATATTATTCTGTTTCTCTTCCTATTAATGCAGTGACGCAACAAGTAATAACCGTTATTTGGTTTCAAAGGAAGAGAGGTAATACATATAGGTTGCTTTTAAAAGTTGACCTAGCATCTGACTGAATAATTAAGTTAATGATTTAGTCAGATATTAGGTCTCCTTTTAAAATTAACCGATGTAATATTTCCCCTCAATGATTGTTTATAATTGTATTGCTAACACTTTAATCATAAACACCTGCTGATATAATACATATATTTGTAACAATATCTTGCAGTTGACCATGCTTAAGTCACAGAACAATGGTAACAACAATGATAGCTATACTAAGTCAATAGTAAATCTAAAATAAATGATTAAGTACTCTGTACTCTTCTTTTTTAGTTACTAGAACTTGTGTGTAAGTGAACTACTAACTAAGCATTTGTTAGCACAAAATACTATTCCTATTTCACACAATCGGTTTGCATACTTTTTTTACGTAAGTCTAACTAATTCAATTTTACAGTGTGTATACTAAGAAATTGTAAGACATTTATTTGAAATGTTAGGCAGAAGAAGAAATACTTAATAATATTTAATTGTGCAAAACATTATAATACGAAAGGCATATTGAGAATTTTCTTTCAACCCTTTTCTTTCAAATGATGTGCGTGTGAAGCACAAAACAATCTCTAGTCTCGTGTTTTGATCTAAGAGACTAGTAGAAAATGGTAGAAAATAACACTATTTAGAAACCGCAAAAAACTTTAGCACGTCATTTTATGCAAAAACAAATATTCTACTATAACAATATATAATGCACTAAGGATTGATGAGCTGCTGTGCTCATAATTATTAATCACGTTGTCACGTTTGCTCAAAATGATTTGCTGAAATCACAACAGTAAAGGTAATAGATGAGCACCAGCTCACCAATGAGATTGCCATTTGCAAACAAGTCCCGCCCACTACTGGAGAAATTAGTACATTGTCTGCTTGTTCTTGAATGCTGAATATTCCCAAATGAACTGTTCTGATAGGAAAATTCAACAAATAATTATTTATGTAGCATGTCAGTTCTGCGTGGCATGTAAGACTCGCTTTGTGTCTCTCTCTCTCTCTGTGTGTGTGTGTGTGTGTGTGTGTGTGTGAGAGAGAGAGAGAGAGAGAGAGAGAGAGAGAGAGAGAGAGAGAGAGAGAGAGAGAGAGAGAGAGAGAGAGAGAGAGAGAGAGAGAGAGAGAGAGAGAGAGAGAGAGAGAGAGAGAGCTCAAAGTGATGGCAAATTGTACACCTTCACACTAGAGTTTACAGTACGTCAGATACAGGTACACTCACATCCGTAGAGCTGAAGCTGAACTGAAATAGACAGATCACTTGACTGAGAGTGAAACTGTTCTGTTCTGAGTGTTCAGCAAGTGAAAATATATATCTATGCTAAATTTATTCTTAGCCTCTTATACACGCACTGGCGAGTAAAATCTAAGCACTTATAAGCCAATGGCTAATGATAGATATTATTTATTTGTCAAGAGTCAAGATTAACTCGCAAATGCAAGTGATTTACTCGCATTGTAGAGGGTAGTGGTTGATGATGCTTTATAATGTTTTTGTGCCTTTTATGGGGCACTGGGGCTAAACAATAACTTCTGTATTATACGCACAATATCAGATTTAGATATATGGAGGACCAACCCTGCACAAATTAAAAATAAATGAATGAATGAATGAATGAATAAGTAAATCAATTAATAAATAAATAAATATACACATATGTAAATTAATAAAAACATAAATAGATAAATAAATGTGATAATAGGAAAATAAATAACAGAATATACGACTTGATAAAATAAATATGATTCATTTTTAATCAAATACAATTTTGTATTATCTTTCCCTTGAAAGATAGTACAAAAAAAAAATGCCTTGTTGATCCCAATCAGAGGAGAATGGCCAGACTGGTTCCAGCTGATATAGAGGCAACAGTTTTTCAAATAATTACTCATTAAAATCGAGGTCTGCAGAATAGCATCTGAACACACAACATGTCAAAGCTTGAAGCAGATGGGCTACAGAAGCAGAACACACCCTGGATGCCACCCCTTTTAGCTAAGAACTGGAAACTGAGGCTATGATTCACACAGATCCACCAAAATTGGGCAAAAGATTGTAAAAACTAGGGTTGCACGGTATACCAGTACTGGGAAAATAATTGGACAAATAATTGTAATTTTATTTCAAACGATGATATGATTTTTTTCTCATATTTGTACTTGATAGCACCATTAGGTGGTAGTGTGCTACCCAAAAGTGGCAAGAGCAACAAAACGGATGAAGCAGTTTAATCTCACTCAACACGGCAAAACTAATAAAAAAAGAGGGCAGTAGAAGTTAAATTTGGAATTACTTTGCTTATGAAACTGATGGAGAACCATTAAACATTAAACCATCTGTCACTTGCCAAAACGGTCGTGTACAAGACAAGAGATTGACAGGTGAGTGCATCATTCAAACTATCTAATTTAGACATTTATAATTTAAATAGCACAGAAGTTTGACACACTAGAATCAATGATGTTCAGATCTCATCTGAGCATCATCTGTGCATCCCTGTGGTGTCAGAGTTCAGTGAAACGCCAGCTCAAGACCAATGTCTAATTCTGTAGCCCTGCCCACCGACACCAGCCAGATCGAACTTCCAAGCAATAAAGCTTATGGCATGTTTCAAACGATGGCAAGCTTCATTCAAACTTTATTTTTATTGAAGATCCAGCTCACGTACGTGGGGAAGACATCGCTTCATTTCACTGAAGATTGGTTTGTAAACAAGAGATTGGATTTGCAGACAGGAAGAGATTAAACAATTATGCTGTGGCTTCTAGATCTGACAGGAATGATGCAACACACTTATGTATTTTTTTATATATAAAAATTATTATATAAAAAATGATATATACTATATAAATTGTTTAATCTCTTACTGTTTAATCTCTTCAGCTCTGAAACTTACAGGATATTTTTATATTACTATGAATATAAGAATAATTCTCTGATATGTTCTCTGATATCTACATAGATGGTATGTGGCTTATTTAAGGGCAAAACAATTTCCAGATACAGTTTTACAGGTCCATTTACAACCCTATAAATCCAGTCCCTGGATGTAATGTTCTGTTTTTGCCTTATTTGGAAGAGTCATGAATATTAATGTTGAGCTCTGCTCTGATTGGCTTATTTCAGCAGCTCACAGCAGTTCAGCGAAGCGGCTCATGAGTCCTGACAGAACACAGACCGACTGAATGACACTTTAAGCAAAACATCTCAAATGGAGATTGATAAAATGCAGCTGACATGTTTATTGGTGTTTTCAGATCATCCACTTGCCAGAAAGAGCTCGCGTTGCCAGATTTCAGTCACTTAAATCCCCCAAACAGAGCTTTTCAGTGAAAAGAACACAGCCGGTGTTTTAACTAAACATGTCCAATCTGGCAACCAAATGCACGCTCTCTCTCGCGCGGATGATCAGAAAACACCAATAAACAAGTAAGCTGCATTTTATCATTCTCCATTTGAGATGTTGTGCTTAAAGTTTCATTCAAAAAAAAAAAAAAAAAAAAAAAAAAAAAAGTTTCATTCATTCGGTCTGTGTTTAACTTGTATGGTGGAAAAGGGGATGTTTGCTAGAAGGATCGAGTGAACAATCTGTAAGCAATTTATATGGTTGTATTTTGTAATACAAAATATAATTAACCTTTTTCATTAGACACACTATTTAGTTTTGAATGGTACTTGGAGTTTCCTATTGTTACTGTACTAGCATCTTGCATCTTATAGACAATGCTGTCTCTCTAAGAAACTTTCCATTTAATCAGAAATTGTTTAAACAGCTAGTCAATAAGTGGATGAATCTTTACACACTGCTTGCAGGAATATAGTTGCCCCTTAAGAAGCTGAGCGAAGCTTGCTTGAAATGGGCCGAAGAAACGAACAATTTGTTGTGGTATCCGATTATAATAAACCTCAACCATGACTGTTGACATATGACAACAGCCCCCTGCACAGCCTAAACATGACATATGTGTCATGAGAGCTGTTTTTGCTATTCTCAAGTGTCGTTTGATGATTCGGCTCCGTCATTTCCGCCTGACAATGCACATGTTTGTACAGATGCAAATGTTGGGGGCGCGCATATAAGTGATCACCAATGCTTGTGTCACGGTTGGGTTTATGTTGAGAAGCATTTATTGTTCTGTGGTGTTTTTGATTTACCTGCTAAATTCCTGGTAATTATGCCTATATATATATATATATATATATATATATATATATATATATATATATATATATATATATAGGTTATGCATATGTATATATATATATATATATATATATATATATATATATATATATATATATATATATATATATATATGCATAATTACCAGGAATTTAGCAGGTAAATCAATACCTGCTAAATATATGTAGGCATAATTAGCAGGAATTTCACACATGATTCAGAAGTGCCATTACCCCATTTTTTAGCAGCGATGGGAATAACGGCATTATAAATAAACGCCGTTACTAATGGCGTAAATTTTTTTCAGTAACGAGTAATCAAACAAATTACTGTTTCCCCGTTACAACGGCGTTACCGTTACTGAGAATAAAATGCAGCGTTACTATAATTGAGCTCACTGAAGTGTTTTTTATCTGAACAGGCGTGCACTCTGTCAGCAGACCTGCATGTGTGTGTTTGTGTGTGTGTGTGTGTGTGTGTGTGTGTGTGTGTGTGTGTGTGTGTGTGTGTGTGTGTGTGTGTGTGTGTGTGTGTGTGTGTGTGTGTGTGTGTGTGTGTGTGTGTGTGACACGCATGCGACCAGCGATCAGGGGTCAGAGCGATATCATGTCCAATGACTTCAAAGGTAGCTTTCGCAAACTGGAAGTATAAGCACTACTTTTCCCTTGTTGAGGTGAAAGGTAAGAATGTTTATGTAACGTGCAACTTCTACCCAGAAAGTCTCTCCACGTCGGTGAACGCAAAAGATAACATGAGCTCCACTACCAAAGACAGAGCCATGACATTAAAGCAATCAAAACTATTTTTTTCTCCCGCACAAACTCTTATCACCCAAACAGAATTCAACAAAATATCTTGATATTTAGTTGACGACATGCTGAGGTTGTCTAGCCTGACAAGCCAGACCCACATCAAGATGTTTGGTCTGGAAACTCACCATAGACAGGGCTCAATCCGACGGGCGGGATAAACGGTTGTCTTTCAAACTCCCTCTGCACGCGATAGGATAGCGCTACACCAACCAGAGCAACGAAGGTGAAACAGAGCTTGCTGACAGATTAAACATTCACCGTATCTGGTCGGCAAAACTCCGAACACATCTTCCCTTTTTAAGAATGACTTCAGTGCCGTTCTTTGTTCTTTTCTCAGAGAAAAGCCTAACCCCAAGCTTTCCAGAATCGCAGTCAAAGCTGATTCGAAAGACCGCCGCCGTTCGCCAGTTTCTGTGTTTACTAGACAACAGAAGCACGCAAACACATCTCGGCCGTCGTCATTATGGCCCCGCCCACCGACTCTATACACGATGTGATTGGCCCGTCCAGATTGTGAGGAATACAGCTCAGAAGGGTATTGAGAGTTCCTAGACGACACTTGCGGGCAGATTAAATTTGCTGCCGCTAGGGTGCGTCTAGATTTCTAGGCTAGAGGTTGTCGGCAGTTGAGTCGGATTCTTTTCGGGCAATCATTGCGAAAATCAGCGCATGAGAGTGGGTAAGCCTGCCATACAAGATTTGAGAGCACTTCTTGTTAAACTCTCTACTTTTGTGAGAAAGAAAATACTTCAAGCAGGCTACAGTATGTCTACCAGTTGTGTGACAGTTTTAGAATTTTAATGTGCACTAGAGTCTAGGCTATGCAAATTAGGCTAATACATTTTTCTGTCTCTTCCGTGTCTGTCTCTGACTCTGTCTCTTCCGTGATACCCTGAAAATTTTGAATAATCCGATCTAATATGATTTCCGAACTGTAAGGTTGCTAGAATAATAATCTTACACGGTGTGTTAATAGGCCAGAGGAGAACTGGCACCCCGACTGAGTCTGGTTTCTCCCAAGGTTTATTTTTCTCCATCATGCCCCGATGGAGTTTTGGTTCCTTGCCACTGTCGCCTTTGGCTTGGCTTGCTCAGTTGGGGACACTAAAAATATGATTAAACTTACTCAACTTATTATACAAATAAAATGTACGAATTAGGTCTTATTTAATTCTATAAACTATAATACTGATCTGCCAACATTGTCGCTATATGATAAATTAAAATAAGCTGATAACATCACTGTTTTCTCCAGTACGACTGTACAGCCAAATCTAATTTTGTCGCAATATTATCCTGTTTGACACTGTGAAGCTGCTTTGACACAATCGTGATTGTAAAAGCGCTATATAAATAAAGTTGATTGATTGATTGATTGATTTTTATTATTATTATTTTCTATTTTTGGTAGACTTTTCTTAAGGAGCATCATTTATTTATTTAAATATTACAGTTCTAAACAATCTATTTTGTTTTATTGTTCCACTATATTACTGATATTTACAATAATGTCTTGAATTTGATAGGTGTCTCTCACATGGCCCCACAGCAACATTAAAATAGTGTAGATTAGTGTACAATGTTTTTAAAATATATATTTTTTTTTTACCACTTAGCGCCTCCGATGGACGTTTAACCCAAAAAGTGCAGGTAAACGTACCTGGAGGTACATAATTAGGGTGTTGCAAAAATGTAGGCAGAGTCACGTATTTCCAATGAGCCTGGGTTGATTTTAACTGACTTGTGAAAACTGGTTAAAAAAATCAAAATGTGAATACTAATAGCAACTTTTTTACAGTAACGCAAATAGTTACTTTCCCTGGTAATGAGTAGCTTTTATTATAGAGTAATTCAGTTACTAACTCAGTTACTTTTTGGAACAAGTACTGAGTAACTATAACTAATTACTTTTTTAAAGTAACATTTCCAACACTGTTTTTTAGAAATATCCTTTGCACACAGTCGGCCTTATACTCTCGCAGGTTTAGATTAGAAAAGAGTCCTCCGTAAAAAAAATACACACACAAACATTTAGGCTGTACTGTTCTGATACAGTGTTGTAAATACATTTTTACTGATTTCTAATTGTGTCAACTTTCACACTAAAGAGAAAACCCTTGGGGGGGGGGGGGGGTGAAACACTCAGTTTCTCATGTCAATCTTGAGTACCTATAGAGTAGTATTGCATCCTTAATAAAAAGTCTTTAGTTTTATTATATTTATAAAAGAAATATAGGCTGTACCGAGTCTTTCCGGAAAAATAAAATAAACGAGCGCCTGGAGGCGTATCGTGTGGGCAGAGCTAAAGAATGACGAGCGCGCACAAAACGGTGACGTCCTCAAGCGTGGAGAAGAAAACGCTACCATAAATAAATCATGGCTATCAATCAGATTCAACTAATACATATATGATCCAGAATCAGATCCGGAGGCTGAAATAAATTGAACAGTGGACGTCCGTCTCTGTGGTATGTACTATGTAGTATTTAGTGGACTGTCAACATTTGTGTGTGTTTACTCACAGTTTATGAGGACATGATTCGGTTTATGGACTATTGTATTCGACTAAACCTTAGCAGTAGCAAGCAAAACGGTTTTGCATGTCAAACTGGTGTAACGTCATCCATAGAACAACAATGGAGTAACCGTTAGCGCATTTGAATGACGAAGCTTGCTTTTTTTTACAATAAACTAAGAGACACCTATATTAGTCAGCTAAACAAATGTATTTAAACACACACCATAGATTGCATGCTCCATTGATAAATGAACTAACGTTATACACAATTGTGTTGTTTACTGATGTTTACTGCGACGATAGCCAACAACATAGATATTTGAAGCAGTTTTACTCACCGCCTGTTTCCAAAGCACGACCGTGAACCTTTATCGCTGGGACCGCTCCGACAAAAACACACTTCTTTGGTAACTGTTGATTTCGTGATGTCCTGTGACAGCAGTGACCATAGAGATCCGCTTTTGCGACGCGACTGAAGCGTGATGTGATGCTTCCCATCATTTCTGCGTTCAAATCGGTTCAAATGCAGCGCTGCCTTCCCAGAATGCTGTGCTGAAGCGTTGAAGTCACTTGATGTCACCCATGGGAATAAAGTGGAGCGAGGCGTGACAGACGTGTTCACGGACAAGTGGATCTCCACCTGAGAGCAGTGTTTATGGGGCGTGCATTTCCTCTCTCGCTCTAGTCACGCGCGCGCGCACCCTTCCGGGAGAAGAGCCGTACGGCCCATACAAGGACATTCTGCTCTGTTGACGTCAAGCCGACCCATACTCGAAAAAAAACTGTTCGGAACTTGTGAGAAACCGGAAGGAGTATTTTTGACACAGAAATACTCCATCAAACATCTAACTTAGTTTTTGAAACTTTGTCTATGTTTAGGATGGGAATCCAAGTCTTTAACAGTGTAAAAAGCTCTGTATGCATGAAACAGCATTTCAACCCCCCTTTAATAACTTTACAATTAAAAGTTAATACAAAATTATTTAGTGGCAGAGGCAATATGTATTAGGCTTCTGTCACAGATCTGATACACTGTTACACAACTCAACTATTTACATTCACGCAAGACATAACTGGCTGTTTGTTTCTATACTTACCAAGATGGTCATTTTGGCATATTTGTGTGTGTATTTGACCATTTAAGGAAAACATTTAAATTTGGAATGGGCAAGCTCTTTACGTTAGGCTTTTGTGTGCATTGTTTGTGTGAACGCAAAGAAAACCGTCTTCCAAAGTGCTCCAAAGTCTCCAAAGTATTACTGAGTGATATGTAATTGCTTGCATGTTCAAACTGGCAAGGCTTTAAAAATCATGGGCAAGTGATTTCCGTCAGCTGTCCTAAAACGTGTTTGTGGCAAGCAGTGGGCGAGGGACCTTGAGAGCGGGCCAGTGACGAGTGGTAATGAGTACCAGCTGCGTGACACACTGGTCTCGTCTCGCGGCCGAGTGATGGGAGAATAAAAGCAGGAGCAAAGGCAGCAAAAGACGAAAGAGGACCAGGCCTGGATTTTATAATATGTTTTGTTTGAGTTCTGTTGTGTGTGTGCGGGCAGTCGTCCATGGGGGCTGCCCGCGGTTTACTTTCATTTTGTTTGTTTATTTTCAATAAAAGTTGTTAAACATTCTCCGGTTCCCGCCTCCTTCCTTCCCATCTACGAACCCCGTTACACCGGCGCCGAAACATGGGAGGATGGAGGAATATGCTGTCGAAGAGCCCTCGCTGCTGAGGGGGATCGCAGTGCTGAGGAGGTCGGGCAGCTTGGATGAATGAAGACCGCGAGGGCTGCCCGAGGCATTGGTACTGGAGCGAGGAAGGTGGGACAGAGAGCTCGCTGCCGTGCCCCTGGGTCGAGGTGTGGTGGCTGCCGTCCGAGAGGGAGCGGAGGAGTCGCCACGCTTGTCGTGAGCCGGAGCCTACTGCCGTCCGCCGGTTAGGGGAGGAGCAGGGAGCACGGGGCTCACTGCTGGTCCCCTCAATAGGAGGAGTCACCGCCGGCCGCCAGGGGGCGGAGGAGGATCGAGCTGTCCACCAAGCGTCCAGTGCCATCACACAAAACCGCGAGGAAGAGCCTCTCGGCGGGTGGAGGGCCGAACGGTCGAACGGTGTGTCTGGGAACCGGACCAGATTATTATTTTTTTCTTACTTTCTTTTTCCCTCTCTCCCCTCTCTCGTTCTTTCACTCCTCGTGCTCCCGTCTCCATTTCTCTCGCCTCTCTGTCCTTACCCCCAGGTGCCGCGGCTGGCGTGATCGGCTCCCCCGGGAGAGGCCAGAGGAGCAATGGACAGAGTCTCCCACCTCAGCTGTAGATCTCTGCAGTTCATCCAGAGTGATCATGAAGCCTCTTGGCTTCATCTCTGATCAGTTTTCTCCTTGTATGAAGTGAAAGTTTAGAGGGATGGCCAGGTCTTGGTAGATTTGCAGTGGTCTGATACTCCTTCTATTTCAATATTGAAACCTGAAATGTGGCAAAATGTCGCGAAGTTCAAGGGCGCCGAATACTTTCGCAAGGCACTGTAACATATATAAAAAAATTATGCTTTTTTTTTTAAATTACGCATGAACACGTTACAGTGCAACCCACAAACAGACTTAAGCCTTCGGAAGAATGTGTTTTGCCACCCCTTTAACAGTCATAGCGTACTTAAGTATTACACAGTTGCTTTATGACCGCAGTGTACCCATCTTCTAATGACTACTTCCAGCAGGATAACGCGCCATGTCACAAAGCTCAAATAAACACTGCTTTCTTGAACATGAACATGTGTTCCCTATTCTCAAATGGCCACCACCATCTCAGTCCAATAAAGCACCTCTCGAATGTGGTGGAACATAAAATACAAATCATGAATGTGCAGCTAATAAATCTGCAGCAACTGCATGATGACAATATGTCAATAATATGGACCAACATGAGAAATGTTTAAAGTACCTTTGCCATATCTATGCCACAAAGAATTAAGACAGTTTTGAAGGAAAAAAGGGGGTCCAACCCCTAGAAAGGTGCACCCAATAAATTGTCAGGTGAGTGTAAATTTAATTTAAAAAGTCAATACACTTGTAAGTCATTCTATGACTCGTAGAGTGCATAAAAACTCATCTGGAAATCTCTGCAGTATGATTTTGAAATGTACCTACTTGTTATTTAATTGATTGATTGACTTATTTCCACAGCAGATACACAAGTACACAAAGACAGATGTGCACACAGAGGGAGTGATTAAAATCTAATTATTTTCTTTCATTATCTTTCAGAAAGATGATGTCCAGAAGTCACAGAAAACCATAATTCCTTTTTGCCATTTTATATTTGCATAGCAGGAGAAAAACAATTAGACGCATGGGGATTAGACATATTAGCACTGTCCCTTGGAAATGAATTTATTACCTGGCAGCCCACTTAATTGATTTCGTGCCAGTGCATCATCTTTCCTGCCTTAAATCCTGATGCTGTCTGAATGTAAATCTTCCTAAATTTGAGCCACTACCCAGAACAGAAACCAGAGATCGCTTTTGGTCTGCGTGAATCAATATCTTCTCCAGCATGTGTCAAATGACGCCAACATGTATTTAGCAGTGAACCAGAGGGTGCGTGAAGGCACTCAGAGAGTCTTTAATGGAGTCTCAGAGGGATATAACGAGGAGCTCCTTGTACCTGTTTCAGTTTCTGTTTACTAAGTAGAAACATGCACAACGAACAAAAGCCTTTGATGGCGGAATCATCCCTGAGCCCCTATTTCCAAAGAAGAGTACGTCTCGCTAACGACAACATGAGGTTAACGGCAAATTCAGAAATAATGTGCTATTTCCCTGTGGACCTCCCCCTGTCCTTTTCATTTTCTTTGTGCCTGAGGAACGTTGTGGATGAGGGGGACAGATTCCTCACTAAGTCAACATGATGTGACTGCACGGCTGCCAGTGTTTGTGGTGGAGGATGGCCGGGGCTGCCCAGGGAAATTAAGTCTCTCATAGGTGCTGTTCTGATTCGTAATGGCCATCGGTGTGTGCCTGGAAAAACAAAAGCAATGCGGTGCTTTGTACTGACCACTGTTTTGAGGAACTGAAGGGTTGTTTGTTTGTATTGTTTCCTGGGAAGTCAAGACAAGAATCTGAAAGTGGAAACTGTCATGGTTCATATGTGCGCAAGCCATAACAATTAATAACAATAACAGGGTCTCCACTATGCATTGATCAGTTTGTATTGACTTGTTCTCTAAAACGCCACCACATTTACATGTTAAAACAAAATGAACATTATGCAGGAAAAAGGGCAGGTTTAAAGGGTGAGTATAAAATAGTGGGTTACATAAAGGGTTAGTTCACCCAAAAATGAAAATTATTTAATTAATTACTCACCCTCTTGTCGTTGGACACCCGTGAGACCTTCGTTCATCTTCGGAACACAAATGAATTTTTGCGGAAAGCTGTTGGCTGAGAAAGGCTTCAGATATGCCTCCATTGACATTCGGTACATTCCCACTCACAAGACCCATTAAGGCATTAAACACATCGATACAAAGTCCATCTCACTACAGTGGCTGTACAATAATTTTACAATGCAACGAAAATAGTTATTGTGCGCACAAAAATCAAAATAACGACTTTATCCACCAAGTTCTTGATGTGAACTTGACCCATTGGCGAGAATATGATGCAGATCCGCCGTTCGATACATGACCCGGAAGCGAGGAGTAGCTCCGCTATCACATGAGTTCACGTCCGAGACCTACACAGAAGACAATAACTTGGCGGTTAAAGTCATTATGTTGATTTTTTTTTTTTTTTTTTGCGCACAAAAACTATTTTGTTGCATTGTAAAATTATTGTACAGCCACTGTAGTGAGATGGACTTTGTATTGATGTTTTTAGTGCCTTTATGGGTCTTGTGAGTGGGAATGTGCTGAATGTCAATGGAGGCCTTTCTCAGCAATTAGCGTTCAATAAAAATATCATCATTTGTGTTCCGAAGAACGAAGGTCCAACAAAATGAGGGTCAGTAATTAATTAAATAATTTTCATTTTTGGGTGAACTAACCCTTTAATAAATAGACTATAACTTCTGTCCATCCATATTGGAATTAATGATTTAAACTGAAATAAATGGCCACTACCAAAATAAACTCTCAGTGGCTTTTGTTGAGTCTTAAAGGCTGAAAATCTTTTAACAAAATTTAAAAAAACAAACAAAAAAAAAACGTATTATTTGCATGTTTACATGACACTCTCGTTTTCTCTCTCTTTGTGAATAAAATAGAAACAGAGTGCTCTCGGGCCAAGCCGGGGTGAGTTTGGCACCTACACACTGGAGTTTAAAGTGCACTCAATATGCTGCTTATCCATGTATATCAATAGGAATAGTGCAATCACTGTGTTGTAAAGACACAGAGAGTTACACATTCAAGAGTGAAAATATATCTGTGCTAAACTTCAAACTTAAGCTGGAAATCATTTATTGCAATAATTTATATTGCACAGTGCAACTATGTATTAAGCCAATGGCTAACGACAGACATTAGGTACATATTCATGCACTATTATGCTGTTTTGTGCTTATAAATAGTACGAGCAGTGTGTTCACAGTGAAAATTCCAAAAAAAAAGAAAAAGTGCACTTTAAATACCTGGAGGATGCACTTAATTGGTGGACATTTAATGCACTTATCTGCCACAGTTTTAATTGAGGAGTGAAGGGAGGGGGGGGGGGGGGGGTATCAAACTTTGACATTGGATGACAAAATAACCATACACTACACGGTTGAGTACATAGTGCATAGTAATCATTTAACTGCCAAGCACAGAATGTTGTTGCAAGAGCTTTGCTCACAATGTAGAGGGGTGCATTAGGCCACCACAAAAAAAATGAGAAACAAAATTCCCAATGTGTCTATATGTTTTTATGACGTTAAACAAAGATTGACCTCACTAAAGACTCGAAATGGAGTTTAACATCAAAGTGCACAGAATAACAGCTAGTTATGTTTCAATTGTCATGAGGATAATCTACACTGATCAGCCATAACATTATATCCTAATAATGTGTTGGTCCCAGTTTTGCTTTAAACACAGCCCCGACCTGTCAAGGCATGGACTCCACTAAACCCTGAAGTTTTGCTGTGGTTGCTGACATACTCATTGTTGTGCTCATCAAACCATTCCTGAGGCATTTTCGCTTTGTGGAAGAGCGCATTATCTTGCAACATGATCACATGGTAATGCGTATCAATAGTACGAGTGTGCAATCTCGTGAAATGTATATGGCAAAATGAGCTTTGGCATGCATATTCTATGCATTTTTTCGCATGCATATGATATGCACTTTATGGCGTGCATATGACTTGCGTGCACCCCCAACCTCTTGGGTAGGTTGGGGGTGGTGGGGTGGGTGGTTCGTACGTACGTATAATACGCATAAAGTGCGTGTCATGTGCACACAAAAAACCTTGCACCATATGCACACTAAAACCCATTTTGGCGTATACATTCCATAAGATTGCACACTTGTACTATTTATACGCATTTTCGTGATATCTGGCTGTATCTTGCTGAAGAGGCCACTGCAAAGTCAAAGCAACACCCACAACATTTTTGTCCGTTTACTCATGGTTTTAGAGGCCATGATTTGGTTTATGGACTATTGTATGCGACTAAACGTTAGCAGTGCAAGCAGAATGGTTTTGCATGTCAGACTAGTGTTTACATAGAAAAAACAATGTAATAGTAGCGCATTTGAATGAAGAAGAGCACTTTGTGTGAAAAGCACTCTAGGTTTAAAATGTTTGGGGTGGTTTTACAATAAACAGACAGACATTTACACTCACAGACATTTACGTGATTTAAGCAATTTTGAGCATGGCATGGTTGTTGGTGCCAGACGGACCGGTCTGAGTATTTCACAATCTGATCAGTAACTGGGATTTTCACACACAACCATTTTTAGGGTTTACAAAGAATGGTATGAAAAGGGAAAAACATCCAGTATGCGGCAGTCCTGTGGGGGCAAATGCCTTGTTGATGCTAGAGGCCAGAGGAGAATGGGCTGAATGATTCAGGTTGATAGAAGAGCAACTTTGATTGAAATAACCACTCGTTACAACCGAGGTATGCAGCTAAGCATTTGTGAAGCCACAACACGCACAACCTTGAGGCGGATAGGCTACAACAGCAGAAGACCCCACCAGGTACCACTCATCTCCACCACAAATAGGAAAAAAGGCTAGAATTTGCACAAGCTCACCAATCACCAATTGGATAGTTGAAGACTAGAAAAATGTTGCCTGGTCTGAGGAGTCTCGATTTCTGTTGAGACATTCAGATATTAGAGTCAGAAGTTGGCGTAAACAGAATGAGAACATGGATCCATCATGCCTTGTTACCACTGTGCAGGCTGGTGGTGGTGTAATGGTGTGGGGAATGTTTTTTTGGCACACTTGCCAATTGGACATTGTTTAAATGCCACGGCCAACCTGAGCATTGTTTCTGACCATATGACCACCATGTACCCATCATCTAATGGCTACTTCCAGCAGGATAATGCACCATGTTACAAAGCTTAAATCATTTCAAATTGGTTTCTTGAACATGACAATGAGTTCACTGTACTAAAATGTCCCCAACATTCATCAGATCTCAACCCAATAGAGCATATTTGGGATGTGTTGGAATGGGAGCTTCGTGCTCTGGGTGTGCATCCCACAAATCTCCATCAACTGCAAGATGCTATCCTATCAATGAACCAACATTTCTAAAGAATGCTTTCAGCACCTTGTTGAATCAATGCCAAGTAGAATTAAGGCAGTTTTGAAGGCGGAAGGGGATCAAACACAGTATTAGTATGGTGTTCCTAATAATCCTTTAGGTGAGTGTATAGTGGTCAGCTAAACAAATGTATTTAAACACACACCACACTCTTAGAAGAAAGGTTCTTATATAGAACCCTAAATGGTTCTATCGGCGCTACAAAGTTCGAACCCCTAAAAGGTTCACTGCAAAAAATGCTTTTCTTACTTAGTATTTTTGTCTTGATTCTAGTCCAAACATCTAAACATTCTTAAAACAAGAAGTAATTACTAGACAAGCAAAAGGAATTGTCTTATTTTAGGAAAGAATAACTAAAAATTAAGAGAGTTTTTGCTTAGATAAGAAATACATTTTTTCTTTTATAAGAAATGCATTTTTTCGTTCAGTGTTCTATAAAGAACCATTTGTAAGTGCCGAAAGGGTTCTTTCTTGTCATTATAGAAACCTTTTAGCATAAAAGGGTCTTTGGAGTATACTCAACTATACTTTATATATATATATATATATATATATATATATATATATATATATATATATATATATATATATATATATATATATATATATATAATGTTTTACAGGTTCCAAATACATAGCGCCGATAGAACCTTTTCTTCTAAGAGTGCATGCTCCATTGATAAATTAACTATACATGATCATGTTGTTTACTGATGTGTATTTACATGATGATAGCCAAGTAAGGGATAATGTACACCCAGCCGGTTGTTATCGCAGAATAAACCCCGATAGATTGATCAGGACCCTGACGCAAAGCGGAGGGGTCTTCCATCACTCTGAAGGAGTTTATTCTTCGATAACAACCGGCTGGGTGTACATTATCCCGCTTATTACACGGCTACTAGTCTCAAATAAATAATTATTAGACACAAAATATTGTCTTGAGATTAAATATTTTATTTAATCTCAAAACAAGATTAAATAAAATACGCAAAGCTTCCGCAATGAAAAACAGATCCAACCTGCTTTAAGCCTGTATCTATTGCTGAAGATTTGCCATATGCCCTTGCTAAATGTTGAAAATGAATGATGAAAGGGTTAGTTCACCCAAAAATGAAACCAAACCCATGATTTACTCACCCTCAAGTTATCATAGGTGTATGACTCTTCTTTCAGACAAATACAATCACAGTTATATTTAAAAAGTCCAGGCTAACGTTAATCCAAGCAGTTGTTGTAGTTGTATTTGAAGTGGGGCGGCAGTGCGGCATATAGGGGCGGCAGTGGCTCAGTGGTTCATGTAGGTTGTCTACAAACCAGAAGGTTGGTGGTTCAATCCCCGGTTCCACCTGACCAAGTGTCGAAGTGTCCATGAGCAAGACACCTAACCCCAGCTGCTCCCGACGAGCTGGATGGCGCCTTACATGGCTGACATCGCCGTCGGTGTATGAATGGGTGAATGTGAGGCAAAAATGTAAAGCGCTTTGGATAAAAGCGCTATATAAATGCAGTCCATTTACCAATATAAATGCAGTCCATTTGAAGTCCATAAAAAATGCAGCTGTCCGTCAAAAAACGTGCTCCACACGACTCCGATGGGTTAATAGAGGCTTCTGATTCGAATCGATGCGTTTGTGTAAGAAAAATATCAATATTAAAAACATTATAAAGGAAACCTGCTTGAAGTCTTCCATTGTAACCCAAGGCTGTTTAAGCCACAAGATGGCGCCAGCGTTAAGCATAGAAGTAGTACCCGTCAAGATAACTCGTAGTACCCGTATGAGCGGGTGTTATCTGGAAATAGCATACCTCTGGAATGCGCGATTGACCAATCAGAATCAAGAATTTCACAGAGCCGTGTAATAACAGCAGTTAAAGCACACAGACGCCTGCTTCCAAAGCACGACCGTGAACCTTTATCGTTGGGACCGCTCCATCAAAAACACACTTCTATAGTGACATTCTTGATTTTGTGAAGTCCTGTGACTGCACCAGCCGACCTTCCTTAAGCCTGGTCTTACCAGACTCTCGTACATTTCATTTGTACATAGAGTCTGGCTACTCTTCATTGACAAACTATTGAATCTGCCATAACCAATCGCTAATGTTTGGTTGTGACGTATGTCGTGCGCCCTTCGCCTGTTTCACACATGGAAATCTGTCAAAATAAATGTGCAGGCCACCTCAGTGATAAAACCATAGGATAAAACCTAAAACTTGTGCATTCGGATTGTGATTTATTCACGACACGGTGTGAAGGGGAGAGTTTTGTGATTGGGAACGCGCCGCTCACGTGGTCCATAACATGATTGTATGCTGTAAATAAAATGCCATATGCTTGGTATGATTATAAATGCTGCTGCAAATAATGGACCAATTCAAATGTTTACGTGCTTTTATTTTAATTGTTTTGAGCGGTGATGAAATATATTGCTCTTTTAAATACTTGTCAGCATTTTAAAGAAATACAATGCATCCAAATAACAGCGAAGCACAACCGTACAGTGCTCTGCAGTGGTCAAAAATATTATAAAAAGTGAATTTTTAAGTTATATATTCTTAAAAAAAATAAAAGATGTGGATTCGGACAGCTATTACATCACCACACAACTTTGGTTTGTCAAAAGCAGTAGGTAACTGCTGAGTGTTTTTGACAGAGAAATACGCCATCAAATGTCCAACTTATTTTTAAAAACTTTCTCCATGTTTAGGATCGAAATCCAAGTATTAAATGGACATTTATATAGCGCTTCCCTATGGCCATCCAAAGCGCTTTACATTTTGCCTCACATTCACCCATTCATACACAGACGGCGTTGTCAGCCATGTAAGGCACCATCCAGCTTGACAGGAAAAGAACATATGATCATGTAACACCTATTTTAATGTCTCTGCACTGGCTCCCTGTCAAGTATAGGATTGACTTTAACATTTTGTTATTTGTTTATAGAGCCCTCAATGACCTAGCACCTCGCTATCTTACTGATCTGTTAGTTAAGAGACTTGAGATCACTTGATCGTGGCCTCCTCACAATACCTAGAGTTAGACTTAAAAATCGCGGCCATCGTGCTTTCGCTACTGCTGGACCCAAACTCTGGAATATCCTTCCTCCCTGTATTAGAGTCACCCCTTCTCTAAATACGTTTAAATCTTATCTTAAGACATATTTATTTTCATTGGCTTTTAACACTGCTTAGTATGCTATCTTGGCTCTCCTTGTTTATTATTGAATATATTTATTTGTGTGCATGTTTTTGTTCTTTTACTACTTCTGTTTTCTTGTTTTATTTTATTATATATTTTTTTAAACCTTGTACAGCACTTTTGTCAACCTTGGTTGTGTTTAAATGTGCTTTATAAATAAACATTGATTGATTGATTGATTGATTGAGCTCATCGGGAGCAGCTGGGGTTAGGTGTCTTGCTCACGGACACTTCAACACTTGGTCAGGTAGAACCAGGGATTGAACCACCAACATTTCGGTTTGCAGACAATCGACATGAACCACAGAGCCACTGCCGCCCGTTACATTTAATGGTGTAAAAAGCTCAGTATGCATGAAACAGCATTTCACCATCTTTAATATAACTCCTTTTGTATTCGTCTGAAAGAATACCATATATTCCTAGGATGGATTGAGGGTGAGTAAATAATGGAATATTTTTATTTTTATTTTTATTTTCGGGTGAACTATCCCTTTAATATCTTATAAACCACAACTGCCTAACATTACCAAGACAAATGTCAAACCCACAAAGAGGTAGAGAACTGTGCTAGCTTTGGTGCTGTTGGTGGACTCTATCTACTCAATCTTTGTTTTGATCGTTATTTTACTTTTTTATTATTTTTTTATGAAATGTCCCCTTTAAGTATGTACAAAAATATGAATGAAGCTAGCTTTACTAAAACTGTTATTAAAGGTTTTTTTGTTTAATTATTATTATACTTGGAGACAGTTACTGACTCATATGTGGAATTGCGATTTTTATCTATAATTAGTAAATGTATCAAATGTATCTAAATTTCAAAATATTTAGATACAATCACCTTCACATTTGACCATAAGACTGCAATTTCAGACACATTACAGCTGTAGACTTCTTTTAGAGGCAGATGCGTGGCATCCATGTCCAAAACACACATCTGATACAGCTGCATAAATAATTCTGCTGCAGGTTTCATAGATGAAAGGTCAGGCAAAGTGAATACTTCTCCTCATGTCAGTTCATATTTTGCTATGATGTTTGATGTGTAGAGAGTTGAATCTTTTGATTTCAGGCCATCATTTCAACTCATTTTCAAAGACTATCTATCTTCTCTACTTTTCTCAAAATGGCTCTAAACTGCTCCCATCGTTTCCATGGTATTTGGCACCATTTGATCATCTATTTTCTGTCATCTGGGTGGTCTATATGTTTTCACGTGCCACAGAAACCCACTTTGTGTGTGATGATAGAATTAGAAGTAAATTGTGTAGGTTACAGCATTGGGCTAAAATCTCAAATTACGGTCAGTTCGATGTAAAATTGCAAAATCTGGGACAAGCCTGCTCCATTACAAGACGATCAAGATATCCGTATATCTACACTGTAAGAGTTATGGTAACTCAAACCATTTAAGGAAACGTCTCGGTTACGTATGTAACCCTCGTTCCCTGAAGGAGGGAACGGAGACGTACGTCAGAACTGAACCGACGAATGGGATCTTACTTTAGAGACCAATCCTACTTCGAGCATCTAACAACGAGCCAATGAAATTTGGCATGCGATCACGCATTCCACGCTCCGCCCCGCAGCGCGGGTATAAATAGGAAGTGGAATGGTAGATCAGCGCTTTTCCTACTGAGGAGCCGAAAGGTGACCGGACTCCCAGCGGAAGCACAGCATCTGGCGACGGGACGTACGTCTCCGTTCCCTCCTTCAGGGAACGAGGGTTACATACGTAACCGAGACGTTCCCTTTCAGTCGGTCACGTTCGACGTACGTCAGAACTGAACCGACGAATGGGATCCCTATGGAAAACGCCAGGATGCTGGCCCTTCCAGCGTCCTGCTTGAGCGCACTGCACCGTCTAGTATGGTACGGAAGTCAGGGCTCCAAGCAGGGAGTACAGTCACTGCTGTTTCTGCAAGACCCACTCAGAATGACTATTGGATAACGCTGGGAAAGCGTGCCTACCTCGTGCTTGAGAGAGAGGGTACGCTGCGGGGCCACGTCCTTCAGGGAAGGAGAGGTGGCAGAATACACATAAGGACTAACCTGGCAGGGTAGTGCAACATATGGCAGTCTCTGGGGTGGTTCCAGCCTGACTGAAGGGGGGAAAGAACACGCCCAGAGACGACAGAGCGGGCTCTGTCGAGGGAAAGACACGGGGCTAGCCCGAAGGGTAGCTGATACCGTGGAAGAATACACATATGGGGTTGCCGTGAGGGAACCGCTACATATGGAACCCAGCCTACAGCCACGTTTCACAAGCATACGGGTGCAGGCCTGGCGTCAGACGGTCCGCAACGTCTGGCACCGGAGGGGTGACGGAGGAGCTCGACAGGGTTAGCCGGTTTCCCGGGGAACACAACTGGAGACAATAGACGCACGTATCCGGCCCAGAGGGCGGGAGTGGCGTTTCGCAAGCCGACACTTAGAACGGGCACTTAGCGCTCCTGGCCACTGGGGGCGAGGATGCGGGAAGATACCGGCTCTACACGTAAGCTATAGAATCTAGCAAACGTGTTAGGTGTCGCCCAGCCCGCAGCTCTACATATGTCTGTCAGCGAGGCGCCTTGCGCCAGCGCCCAGGAAGAAGCAACACTCCGAGTGGAGTGAGCTCTTACACCGAACGGGCAAGGCACGTCTTGGGACTGGTAGGCCAAGACTATAGCATCCACTATCCAGTGGGCTAACCTCTGCTTGGAGACAGCCTTTCCCTTCTGCTGGCCTCCGTAACAGACGAAGAGTTGCTCTGAGGTCCGAAGGCTTTGGGTCCGGTCAACGTAAGCGCGAAGAGCGCGGACCGGACACAGCAAAGCCAGGGCTGGGTCTGCCTCCTCCGAAGGCAGCGCTTGCAGGTTCACCACCTGATCCCGGAAGGGAGTGGTAGGAACCTTGGGCACATATCCGGGCCGGGGTCTCAGGACGACGTGAGAGTTACCTGGCCCGAACTCTAGGCACGATTCGTTGACCGAAAGTGCATGCAGGTCCCCTACCCTCTTGATCGAGGCCAATGCCGCCAGGAGCACTGTCTTCATTGACAAGATTTTCAACTCACAAGACGCCAAGGGCTCGAAGGGAGGGCTCTGAAGTGCTCGGAGCACTAGAGCTAAGTCCCAAGAGGGTATCGAGGATGGACGAGGAGGATTTAGTCTCCTCGCACCTCTGAGGAACCTGACGATTAGGTCGTGCTTCCCCACGGACTTACCTTCTACTACATCATGGTATGCTGCTATTGCTGCAGCATATACCTTGAGGGTGGAGGGAGACAGCCTTCTCTCCAACCCATCTTGCAGGAAGGAAAGCACGACACTGATCGAACACCTTCGGGGGTCTTCCCGGCGGGAAGCGCACCACTCAACGAACAGGTTCCACTTCAGAGCATAGAGGCGCCTCGTAGAGGGGGCTCTAGCTGAAGCGATGGTATCTACGACAGCTTGTGGTAGTCCATCTAGAACCTCCGCGTCCCGTCCAGGGACCAGACATGAAGATTCCAGAGGTCTGGACGCGGGTGCCATAGCGTGCCCCGTCCCTGAGAAAGAAGGTCCTTCCTCAGGGGAATCGGCCAAGGAGGGGCTGTCGCGAGGAGTGTGAGTTCTGGGAACCAGGTCCGGTTGGGCCAATACGGCGCAACTAACAAGACCTGCTCCTCGTCCTCCCTGACCTTGCACAGAGTCTGTGCAAGAAGGCTCACTGGGGGGAACGCATACTTGCGTAGGTCCCGGGGCCAGCTGTGCGCCAGTGCATCTGTGCCGAGGGTACCCCCGGTCAGGGAATAGTACCACTGGCAATGGGTCGAGTCCGGAGAGGCAAACAGGTCGACCTGTGCGGCTCCGAACTGGTCCCATATCAGCTGGACCGCCTGGGGGTGGAGTCGCCACTCTCCCGGAGGTGTCGGCTGACGAGAGAGCTCGTCGGCTGTCTGGTTCAGCACACCAGGGACATGAATGGCCCGAAGCGACCTCAGCTGCTTCTGACTCCACAGGAGGAGGTGGCGGGCGAGTTGGAGCAGACGACGGGAGCGTAGACCACCCTGACGGTTGATGTACGCAACGGCCGTGGTGCTGTCCGTACGGACCAGTACATGCTTGCCACGCAGCGGCCCCTTGAGGCGGCGGAGTGCCAGATGTACTGCCAGTAACTCGAGGCAATTGATATGCCAATGCAATTGCGGCCCCGTCCACAGACCAGCAACTGCATGCCCGTTGTACGTGGCCCCCCAGCCCGTGGTGGAGGCATCCGTGAATAGCACAGCATGCCTGGACACTTGTTCTAGGGGCACCCCGGCCCGGAGAAACGAAGTGCTGGACCACGGGCTGAAGGTTTGGCGGCAGTAAGGAGTCACTGGGACCCGGTACTGACCGCTCTGCCACGCCCACCTCGGGACTCGGCCATTGAGCCAGCGTTGAAGCGGTCTCATATGAAGCAATCCGAGCGGCGTGACCGCGGCTGCAGATGCCATATGCCCCAGGAGCCTCTGAAAGAATTTCAGTGGGACCGCTGTCCTGCTCTTGAACATATTCAAGCAGTTCAACACCGACTGGACTCGCTCCTCGGTGAGGCGCGCCGTCCGGTTGACCGAGTCCAGCTCCATACCGAGATAAGAGATCCTCTGTGTGGGACAGAGTTTGCTCTTCTCTCGGTTGACCCGAAGGCCCAACTGGCTGAGGTGACTGAGCACCAGGTCCCTGTGTTCGCACAACTGGTCCTTCGACTGGGCTAGGATCAGCCAATCGTCGAGGTAGTTGAGAATCCGAACGCCGCGTTCTCTGAGTGGAACAATGGCTGCCTCCGCGACCTTCGTAAAGACGCGGGGCGACAGGGACAGCCCGAAGGGCAGGACCTTGTACTGATATGCTTTCCCCTCGAACGCAAAGCGTAGGAACGGTCTGTGTCGAGGGAGAATAGACACATGGAAGTACGCGTCCTTCAGGTCGATCGCTGCAAACCAATCCTGGGGACGGATGCATTGGAAAATGCGTTTCTGTGTCAACATCCTGAACGGGAGCTTGTGCAGGGCCCGATTCAGAACTCGCAGGTCCAGGATTGGCCGTAACCCACCCCCTTTCTTGGGCACAATGAAGTAGGGGCTGTAAAACCCCGTCTTCATATCGGCTGGAGGAACCGGCTCGATCGCGTCCTTCGCCAGTAGGACCTCGATCTCTGACCGCAAGACTTGAGCATCGCTGCTTCGCACGGAGGTGAAGAGGATGCCCTTGTACTTGGGTGGCCGGCGTGCGAACTGAATCGCGTAGCCGAGTCTGATGGTACGGATGAGCCAGCGAGACGGCCTGGGGAGACCTAGCCAGGCCCCCAGAGACCGTACAAGCGGGACCAACGGCACCACAGACGTGCCCGGGGTGGGGCAGCGAAGCGGAGTACTCTGGCCCGACTCGGGAGGCCCGGAGGCGGCCCGTAGTGTTGCCTGAGCACTCCTGGTTTGGACAGAGAGTGGGTGAGAAGGCCCGGGGGCGTCCTCGGAGCCCACTCTGCTGTCCACTGCCCGGAGGCAGGGAAGTGAAGCACTCAGCCCCGACCCGGAAGGCCCGTGGGCGGCCCGGAGTGTTGACTGAGTGCTCACAAGAGAGGCAGTGTGTGGGTGAGAAGGCCCGGGGGCGTCCTCGAGGCCCACACAGCTGCCCCCTGGCGACGGGAGGGTAGGAAAGGAGTGACAAGGCCCGTGGGCGTCGCACACTGCCAACCTGACCCTCTTGGGGCCCAGAGAGAGAGGAAATTGCTCTTTTGGTGAAAATGTGGGTACCGCTGGACTCCGGAGAGCCAGCGGCAGAGATGTTGTGACCAGTGTTGCCCCCCCGGTCCTCCTCCGGGGGGGTGGGAGGGATGCGGACATCATCTCCCTCAGAGCAGCTCCTCTTCTCCCTGGGCTGCCCGTCTCAGGGCCGCTTCCCCTTACGCTTGCCGGCAGGTTTGGCGGGCCCTTGGACGGGTTGGGCGGCCCCCTTGCGTCCGGCGCCCTGCTTCGCGGGTGGAGGCTGCTGCTTGGGCTTGGCAGGGGCGGAGGCGGACGCTGGAGGACGCCCTCGGCGACGAGCAGACTGGGGGGCTGCCCCGGGCGGCTGGGTGGAGGCAGCAGCGGGCCGCCGGGGCAGGATGTTTTTGATGGCCTCCGTCTGCTTCTTGGCCACCGAGAACTGCTGGGCAAAGTCCTCGATGGCGTCGCCGAAAAGGCCGGCCTGACAGACAGGGGCGTTTAGAAACCGAACCTTGTCCGAATCCCGCATGTCTGTCAGGTTCAGCCACAGGTGGCGTTCCTGGACCACCAAGGTGGACATCGCCCGACCCAGGGAGCGGGCCGTGACTTTCGTCGCCCGGAGGGCGAGGTCCGTCGCGGCTCGCAGTTCCTGCATAACTGCCTGGTCGGAACCACCCTCGTGCAGTTCCATGAGCGCTTTGGCCTGGTGGACCTGCAGGAGCGCCATGGCATGCAAAGCTGATGCAGCTTCTCCGCAGGCTGCGTAAGCCTTGCCCGTCAAGCCGGACGAGAACTTACACGCCCGGGAGGGGAGACGCGGGGCGTGCCTCCAGTCCGCAGCGGTCTTAGGACACAGGTGCATCGCAACCGACCGCTCGACTGGAGGGATCCCCTCGTAGCCCTTAGCTGCACCACCATCGAGAGTGGTGAGGATGGAGGAGTCAGTCGATCGCTGGCGTACGCTGTACGGCGCTACCCAGGACTTCGTGAGCTCCTGATGCACTTCCGGGAAGAAAGGCACCGGGGCGGGACGCTGAGAACCAGCGCGACCCGTCCCGAGAAACCAATCATCCAGCCGCGAAGGTTCGGGACGTGGTGGAGGGTTCCACTCAAGCCCGACACTTGCGGCGGCCCGGGCAAGCATAGCCGTAAGTTCCGGGTCAGACTCGGGCAACGCTGTCACACCCGAAGGGGGCAACGCAGCCGAGTCTTCATCCTCGGAACCCATTAGCTCATCCCCCGATGCAGCAACCGACATCTGGTCCTCCGCCGGAGCCCCAAAAGAGACGACTGGCGCTCCACGTGGGAGGTCAGCGCGCCCTTCCGGAAGCTCCACCGGTACAGTGGAGGGGGGAGGGGCCCGAGGAGCCGTGAGACCCGTCGGGTTTACCCTGACCGACACCCTCAGGTCCCCACCAAGGTCATCAGCCAAAGTAGTAGCCCTCTGCTTTGCAGCTGGAGGACCACTAGATCGGGGGATGGACGATGGTGTTCCACCTCTTCTGAGGTACTGGAGACGGGACCGCAACACTGCAATGGACATATTCCCGCAATGGGAACATGTCTCATCCACGAACGCAGCCTCAGCGTGCTGTGCGCCCAGACACGAGAGACAACGAACGTGTCCGTCAAGTGGAGACAGAAATCGACCGCACCCAGAAACACACGGCTTGAATGACATCTTGAAAAAGACGCAGGGTCAAACCGTGTTGCTCTTTTGTGAATGGAAGTTTGCTCTTTTAGTGCTGAAGCACTCAGGGAGATGACCGCGGCTCCACGCAGTTCGATAGTGCAAGCCTGCGTGAGCTCTCAGTGATATGTATGTGTGAGCGCCCAGCGAACCAACTGTAATGTGTGTGTGTAAGGAAACGCTCAGCGAACCAACAGCTCTTTGTACACTCTATCACTGAAGTGGACGGTCTCTCGCTGACGCGCCGTATCACCCGCACTGGCAAACTCTTTCACAGGAATATTCTCGACTCGTAGTCAGAAAGCTCTTCGTAGAAACAGCAATGAAGACTGTTCGGCTCCGAAGTAGAAAACGCTGATCTACCATTCCACTTCCTATTTATACCCGCGCTGCGGGGCGGAGCGTGGAATGCGTGATCGCATGCCAAATTTCATTGGCTCGTTGTTAGATGCTCGAAGTAGGATTGGTCTCTAAAGTAAGATCCCATTCGTCGGTTCAGTTCTGACGTACGTCGAACGTGACCGACTGAAAGGGAACTGATTGCTTCAAACCATTCAAGTTTTAAAGCCATTTTGTATGAGTAGTATACACTCGTATACATTGAGTTGAATTAACTTATATTTTAGTGTTGTTTTAGTAGAGTAAACTGAACTTAAAGATTGTAAGTTGATTTTATTCATTCAGTTTGAATTCAGGTAACAAAACTAACTTAAGTCTTAACTACATGGTTACTTAAATGGTTTTAGGAAACTGATTGCCAGAAATGTTTTAAGTTCATCAAACTCAAAGTAATTAAGTTAAGACTAAGATATGTACAAAATGATGAGGATATTCTTAAGTTATTTATTGAAATATAAAAATTTAATCAGAAATATGTTTTGCTGTATAGTCAAAAATTATAACATTAAAATAATCTTCTTCACCAAATAAAACAGCATACAATCTTTCTAAATCGCATTTCCTTCAGTAAAACTCAATATGTTTTTAGAGGATGAACTCAAACGCATACAAATTATTTTTGCTAGATCTAGCCTATTTGCCTATGCTTTCATAAACAGAGAGGTTTTTTTGAGCAATAGATGCTGGTTTGCATTACCCATGTGCATTTTTTAACCCATGTGTTTGGTTTGGATTTAAAAGTTATTTTTTTTGCTCTTTGGTCACATTCATTTCCACTCTTTTCCTTATGCATTCACAACAATTTCCATGGTAATTAAAACAAATCTTGCTTATGTAACAGACCTACAAAAAGTTGCTGAAGTTATATATAGTAGCCCCCAAAAATTATTTTATGACCAACTATGCATAAATGGGCTGTGTGTGCATCATGTAACAGCATAATAGAAGTGGAATTTATTTGAGAGATTTTTTAGAGATGCATAGTGCAAAGGAGAATTTTGAGGCAAAATATATCACTAAAAAGTGTGTTGATTGATACATTGTTCAAAATGTACAAAGTACCTGTAGGCTTCCTGATTATCAGATGTTGGTCATTAATGTGAGGATTAAACCGCGGTTACCCTGCAAGGTCACCTGTGAACATAAAGGGATAGTTCATCCAAAAATGAAAATTCTGTTATCATCTACTCACCCTCAAGTTGTTCCAAACCTGTATGAGTTACTGAGTTCTGCTAAACACACAAAAAAAAGTTATTTGGAAGAATGTTTGTAACCAAGCAGATAGAGCAACCATAGTAGGGGAATAGTCAAGGGTGGCTTTATCTGCTTGGTTACAAACATTCTTCCAAATATCTTATTTTGTGTTCAGCAGAAAAAGAGGTTGAGGGTGACTAAATGATGACTAGGGTTGGTTATCAGTTGTTGTTTTTTTATGATTCCGGTGCCAAACCGGTACTTTTAAAATGGTACCGGTGCCTGAACCGATACTTTTAAAAAAAGAGCCACAAAACGATGGTGATAATAATAATAATTATTATTATTATTTAAATTGAACAATTTATTAAAAGTTTAAAGTATACTTATCTATCTATCTATCTATCTATCTATCTATCTATCTATCTATCTATCTATCTATCTATCTATCTATCTATCTATCTATCTATCTATCTATCTATCTATATATATAGAGAGAGAGAGAGAGAGAGAGAGAGAGAGAGAGAGAGAGAGAGAGAGAGAGAGAGAGAGATACAAAACACAATTTACTCAAATTCACAGTAAAAGCTAAAGCCACCTAACCCAACTACAATATGCCTAATTTAACACTAAATAACATCACTAATGCTAGTGATATTACAGCACTAAGGCTGTGTGTCCACCAAAGTGTTTTTAGCTAGTTGAAAACGCTAGGCGCTCAGCTGAAAATTGCTCGCTGTGAGCGTATTTGGCAGGCAGTGTTTTTTTTTCCTTCAGTTGAGAAGAAAACTGAAGTTTTGTTTCAGTTTGCTTGTTATAATACGGAAAATCTGCAGAAGTGTTACTAATTTCACAGGTAGTTTGTTTCTGTATTGATTCTATATAAAAGGTGTTCTAAAAATGCAGTGCTCCTATTGAAAACAATTGAAAACGCCAGCCAGCTGCGTGAAAAAAAAAAAATACGCTTTGGTGGACACACGGCCTAATACCAGCTTACATCACGCAAATTCATCCTCGTCTCAGGAAACACATGAAAGTAAGTGAATGGTGAACTCGGAGAATAATAGAGTAAACTATATAGTAACTTATGTAAAGCGTGTCTGATATGAATAAAACAGTCAAATTATAACTGTCAAAGGGATTGTTATTGCCACTCCCATAGACATCAGTGTGTTTTTGCTGCTGAAATCTGAAATCTGAAACCTAAAATGAACATGATGTGGTTGAAAACACTGAATCGTTGTGATATGTGACGAGTGCCAGCCAGCCAAAGTGCAAATTAGCACCGGGTTTCGGGACCCAACCTTAATGATGACAGAATTTTAATGTTTGGGTGAAATATCTCTTTAAGGGGAACTGACTTGATACAGGAAGTCTAAAGAGTCAAATTGCAGACTGCAGAAAATGTACAACAGATTGTTCTGTTTGTTCTAACTTTACACCTGTCATGCATTCCATATGGTCCATTTCTCATATTAGACAGCAACAAATAGGATTTTCTCCCCATGACTTCTGGCAATCAGTAGGGAAGTACGTACAAATTAAATTTAATTAAATATAGATTGCTTTATACACTGTCCAATAGCTGCATGCATTTTAAAGAGTATATTTAAAAATCAATTTATACAGATCCTCCATGTTTTGCATACACAATGAAATGGCTTGTATTAGTGTATCACTTGTACTTGATTGGAAAGTGTTTGAGCATTTGTCCACTACTTATTTTGAATAAAAACAGACATAATATCCAGTGAATAATGTATGTATAGAAAAAAAAAAAAAAAAATTCAGGTGCTTTTACAGCTAGTCTAAATGCACTTTACGTTCATGATATCATTGTAAATAAGTCAACATTCTTTATAAAATGTGAACTGCATGACATTTTTTTTCCTTCATTTGTGTAAATTAAATACTGTTTAAAGTTTATGAATAAAATCAAGACAATTATTTAAAACATACATTCATTCACAACCGTGATCGCTAAAAATAAGGATTAAAAAAATAAAAAAATAAAATAAAAAAATCCACAAATGTTGCCTTTAGGTACAGAACAGCTTGTCACTATAGGCAGTACCCTTAAAATAACTTCTTTGTACCCCCCCATTCAGATTTAATTTTACACATTAAAGAGTGAGAGTGATGATTCTGTAATTTATGAACTTGAGCAAGGAAATATTGTCTCTAATGTCTATGGTGTGGTCTTTGTTTATTTATGAACTCTTTAATGGTCAGTAATTGGTACCAAATGTTAGGACCTTGGTATGCAGTCAGCCCATCGGCATTTAATAGGGACTGATGTTACTGTATTTAGCGCTTTAAAGTCTTGAAGCAGAAAATTTGGCAAATGGTTTAAGCCCATGAGTGTTTGGGTTAATTGGTTGACCCAATCCTTCTCAATTAAATGTTTTAAAAACTGTTTCCTTTAGTGTGTAAAAGTGCATATCTATTACAGATTGCACCTCCAGAGGGATTGTACTTGCTAATTGATGGAAAGAGTCGTTTCTGCTCGAAGAAAGATGCAAACTTAGTTAGAAGAGAAGGTTCAACTAATGTGCTGCAATTGACATGAAGTGGCAGCTTACTTGATGCGCTGTGACTTATTCCCAATTAACCTCTAAGCTTTCTTGACGGAGTACCTTAGAGAATAGCATGAAAGTTCCTGTTGTACTATTTTAGAATGTGTGTGTGCTTTGGTGATTATAAGAATCGCCTGCTGTATGGTTGATTGTTTGCGTATGAGTCAATTTTCAGCCACATGTGGAGAAGATGAGACAAAAAAAATGAAAACTAGTTTAACACTACATGTGAGGTGTCACAATTCCACATTTTTCTGTGATAATTACAGCATTTACTTTCAGTAGTTATTTGCATTAACTATATATGATCATGATCATGTCAGTTTAAATATCAGATACTGTTTGTGCAAACATCTCACACCACTATAGCATATTCTACTCAAAATTGATATGTTCCTCTTATTCTCTTCAGAGATATTATCACCATGAAAGCCACGTTTTAATTTATTCCAGAGAACTCCGTCAGCCCAGTTTTATTGTTCAATTACTCTAGTTAATTTAACCCTCTGTGCTGTTGTCAGTGTGAATACAGCTGTGTGAACATCTGGTGGCACTAATGCCTTAATTGGTCTTGGAGTATGACTTGTGTATCCCATCTAGAGGTCTCACTGAAAATTGTGCTTAATTGTGTTAATTCAGACAAGTCACTGGATAATTAGGTAGAATCACTAATGCAATTCCTCGCCATATGAATCTGATTTTAATCGACTGGAAATGACAAAGCCAGTGTTCAGATTTTCGGCACAGAACACATTCACACTTGTTCTGAAGGTCTAGGGTATTCATTTCCAGTGATGTGGACTTTAAACTTGTGAACTGAGTATGAATCAGATCACAGTCTCAAATTTGAAGACCTGATTTGGCTTATGTGAAACTTGACTATGATTTTCTTGCACTTCCTTGGTGACTTGCCTTGGACTTCATGACTTGACATGAGTCATTCTTTTACATACTAAACTAGCTAAAAGCTGACTGCTTTTTTGGTCAAGTGCAGTGTGCAGTGATTTGTTAGGAAATAATTACAAAAAAACGAATCTCCCTATGTTTGCAGAGAGTTGTCATGGATATTAACACAACATACACTGATAACATTAACATTAATAGGCATAACATTATAACCACTGACAATTGAAGTGAATAACCCACTCAAGTGGCTAGGATATATTAGGCAGCAAATTAACATGCTTTCCTCAATGTGCATGTGTTAGAAGCTGGAAAAAAAATGGGCAAACGTAAAGTTTGAAAAGTGCCAAAACTTGAAGCAGCTCTTTTGGGGTGTTCTTGGTCTGCAGTGGTCAGAATCTATCAATAATGGTCAGAGGAAGGAAAAGTGGTGAAATGGCGACATAGTCATGAGAGGCCAAGGCTCATTGATGCACGTGGGGTGCGAAGGCTGGCTCGTATGGTCCGATCAAACAGACGAGCTACTAAAGATCAAATTGCTCTAGAAGTTAATGCTGATTCTGATTGAAAGGTCAAATAGCTGCAGACCAGTTAGGGTCCCCATGTTTACCCCGGTCCACCACCAAAAGCGCAAACAGTGGGTACATGAACATCAGAACTGGACCACAGAGCATTGGAAGAAGGTGGCCTGATCTGATGAATCACATTTTTTTTTTTTTTACATCACGTGGACTGACTGGTGCATGTGTGTCACTTACCTGGGGAACACATGGCACCAAGATGCACTATGGGAAGAAAGCAAGCCAGCAGACGCAATGTGATGCTTTGGGCAATGTTATGCTGGGAAACCTTGGGTGCTGGCCAAGCCAATGAGAAAATACAGTTACAGTAAGTTACCACATAGAGACGGCATGCTGTTACTGCTGCTCCTGTTCAATTTCAGCCTCCGGGTCAGATTCAGGATCATATATTTGTGATCCATGATTTATTAGGGGTAATGTTTTCTTTTACACGTTTAAGGATGTCAGAGCTTTCATGTGGGATGCTCTCAGTGCGCCCGTCATTCTTTAGCTCACACAATACGCCTTCCAGCCGCTCATTTAAAAAAAAAAAAAAAAAATCCGTAAAGACTCGGTACAGTGTATCTTTCTTTTAGAAATATAATAAAGCTAAAGACTTTTAGGAGATATGAAGGATGCAATACTACGCTATAGGTACTCAAGATTGCCCCCCCCCACCCCCCCAAAATATCTAGCTTCCACCAGACTGCCTTCAACTTAAGGAAAAAGGGTAACGCCTCTCGCAGTTCAAAACACATGGATATTTTTCTTACAAAGACCCATCGGAGTCATATAGAGTACGTTTATGATGGATGGATGCTCTTTTTGGGCTTCAAATTTTGGGCTGCTATTTACTGCAATTACTTGGATTAGCCAGCATATTTTTTAAAAAATATATAACTCTGATTGTATTTGTCTAAAAAATAAAAATGTATATACACAGGATGGCTTGAGGGTGAGTAAATCACATGGTAATATACTGTTTGTGTGAACAAACCCTTTAAGTGTTTGGTGATCATGTTAGCTTACTTGTGAGTAAACGGCTTTTTTCCTTCTGGTTTACTCAGATCTTTTGCTTTTGAATCCGGAGATGCTATACTATTTCAGAAGATCCGTACCATTGCCCCTACCGTATAAAATTGAAAACACAGAAACGCCAGAAAAACGTGTTAATGGCGAGGAAGCATTTTAATAAATGACAGAAAATCTTGTCAACAGCAGTGAAAGAGGTAATTTAATTCTGAGTAAATGAATACACCCCGACCGACTAGCGTCCTTTAATTGACCCGTACAACATTTTGAATAAAACCATCATGAAATTTAGCTAAACACAACTTTCCATTGCCATCGCTTGTGTTGACATTGTGCCGTGTGCTTCATTGTGCATTTCTAGACCAATCCCTCGCTGTCTTTTCAGTCTGACAACGATAACACCAGCACACGAGTATGAATGTGTCATTTTTCAAGGCACACAAAACCTATGGCACTCAAACCTTTCATTTCTCCTGACTTAAGGCAGGCGAAGAAGGCCTTGTTTGATAACAGCAATTCTAGAAAGGTCACAGGCGTCAAGAAAATAGAAAGAATGAGCCAGGAGGTTTTAAAGTTGTATTAATGAGAACCCCTTGCTGGCACATGCCTCTGAGGTCAGACCATCACCTAAAATGATAAAGATTTATCATGGGAAGGCAAGCTGGTCAAAGCTTCCTCTTATCTTATGCCATCCCTTTATGAAAGCAGCCACTGTCAGGACCCTTGGTGGATGAAAGCTTCTCCTACACTGTTGCAGACCTCACAGTAAAAGAGAAACATCCAATAAGTCTGTAAATATTTGATGCAATATATTTTGTACTCTTTGAGCATTTTTAAAGGCGAGTGAGTACATCATGCTGTACTTTGAAGAGGTGACACATGAAACAGGAAACCACTTATGATAATAAACAGGTGACCTTCTTTGTTGGGTATCTGTTTTAAAATTTAGATTTGGCAGATTTTAAAGGAGACCTGGGGACTGTGCCATAAAGTCGGTTTATATTAAATATAAAAAGACTCAATATGCAACGCTTAAAAAATGTTTGAGTCACTTTGGACATTAGTCTCTTTCATGGACAACTCTGTTCTTAAAATCTTTTAAATTCTTCAAATATTTAATAACAATCGGATCCACTTTATATTAGGTGGCCTTAACTACAATGTACTAACATTGTAATTAATCATTTGATACAATGCACTTATTGTGTACATACATGCTTTTACATTGTACTTACATTTTAAAAATACCTGCATGTAATTACGTCTTTTTACATTTACATTTGCAATTACACAGTTGGCACTTTCCTTACACCTAACCCTACCCTTAAACTGACCCATCCCACCACACCTGTCCAAAACTCTACCCATATCCCACCTCAATATCAGCAAAAGTGCTTTGCAATACAATTTGAACACAGTAAGTACATTGTACTTATTTTTTGATGTAAGTACATAGTACTTAAGGCCACCTAATATAAAGTGGGGCCTAACAATCTCTTAATCTTCAGCAGAAGGAATAACTATATTCGTCAATGCTTTTGCTAGTAAACGAACGTTTCTTTGGATGATTTATTCCATCATGTTCACTAAGAGGCTCTGAATAAAAGCTCTAAATTAAGATTTTTAGCTTACTGTAATGACAAAGTTTGGAAAAGTGAGTTTTGGGTAGTGTTGCCATGCTTCAGTGTACCTTTAAGTAAAATAGATTTTCTTCACTGTGTGGATTAATTTGTACAAAAAAAGAACAAATATAAAAAGGAACAAGCATGGATGCTGCGTGTGAGAGGATTTATGGAAATCTCTACAATATAAGTGGCTTTCATCACACCACAGGAGAGGCATCTCACGGATTGATTTGATATTTAATCTGCTGCCACATGGAGACCATGGGAATCTGATGAATTTCTAATACACATATTGCTAGCAGACATGAAACATCTGATTTCAGTGATATATTAAGCTATATATTAAACATAGCATGTAAACATATAAATCAAAAGGTTATAGCAAGCAGAATTTTGATAATGCAATTAACTAAATCAAAAGGTTAAAATAACAAATGAAATTTAGCAAACAAATGAATGTCTAATTTAAAGGTGAATTACTCAGGGGCAAAACATTAAAGTTAACACAACATTAAAAGCTCGGGCTGCTGAATTTTCTTCCGCGTTCATGCATCCATCAACTCTCACGCTTGGTTACATATTCATCCTTATTCTTAAGTGATATTTATTTAGTTTGAGGCGGGCACCCCTGGGGCAGGAATAAAAAAAAACATAAATCCATTGTTGACATGGCAACCATTAAACCTGAATTTCAGGATTTCAGCATGAGGCCGTTTGGCAGTGTGATAAAACGTGTGAACACAAAGCAATTGAAGCAGCAACTGTTGTGTCTATAGGCTGTGGTTTGTCAGAAAATCTAAGAGTCATTCATAGAAGAACTGCTCTCCTGCTGAAAACACACAACTCAACATAACCTACAGAAAAGAAACCATGGTGCACACGGTTTTGAAAGCGAGAAACAAATATTTGCGGTACTGTGAGGCATTAGCTTTTGTCACTGTGTTTTTCTGATTAAAAGACAAAGGTTTTATTCCGTATTTGTTCAGATTTACATTCATATTGGTGTCTTGAGTGCAAACATGATGCAGAGAGTGCTTTGGCGAAGTATGCAGAGACATGCTGTGGTAAACTGATATGAGTACAGTCTTGGGATTGGTGTAGTATCACAAACATATTCTGGCAAGTGTGCAGCAATACAAAGCCAGAAGCCGTGTAATCCTTAAACGTTTGAAACAGCATTGAGTCATCCACAAAGTAGGCCCTGAATTATCAGCGCAGTCGACGCCAAAAATGAGTAATTAGAACAATGGACATACTGACATTTCAACTAAATAAACACATTACTTAACCCTCGTGTTCTTTTGAGAGACCCTGTTATTAAGCACTTATTTTGCTTTCAAATTATTGTAACAAGCTCATTTAACCAACTCAAAATCCAAAAGGCAGAAATGATTAGCTTTTTATTTTTTTTATTTATTTTTTTTTAGCTTTGTTGTGCCACAAAGTATTTGCACACATAAAACATGTGACTTATCCATTCTAGTCATTTGCTGTTGGGAGTGTCTATTCACACCAAATGCAAATAGCGTGTCTTTTTGGCAAGTGCTTTTCACACTAGCTCCACCTAACAATGGCTGGTTGGGCCAAACAAGATAAAAAAAGTGCTGCAATCAGTAAAGCGTAAAGCTTAAGATCTTGGGTTTTGACGCTATCTACCCTGGTTCAAATCTGCTCTTTGCAGAGCTTGCTCTTCTCCCTTTTCTCATCCCAAATCACATCGGAAAGGCATTCACTTTTAATAATACTTAGGATAAATGTGTAAATAAAGGGACGAAATGTTTAATAATAATAAAAGCATTTCTTGGGTAGGGCTTGGGGTGGGTGTAGGAAGGGCTTATATTGTTGCTATTTGGACTTGGTGTAAATAACATCTATTGCTATTTGCACTTAGCATATTGTCTTTATGATAATTGCTATTTACACTAAGTCCAAATAGCATTAATAGCTATTTACACTATTTTCACTTAGTTTAGATAGAACCTAGTTGCTATTAAAGGTGGGGTAAGTGTTATTTTAAAACCGTTTTACAAAACAGAGTCGAATAACAAACTTGCAGCCAATCAGCAGGTAAGGAGTGTGTCTTCTAATGATGGTGAGAAGAGAGCGCTCAGTGCACATCATTATTCAAAACACACGACAGACAGGACAGGCATTAACTGAGAAGTGTCATGTTCGCTTGTTTGTCCAATTGTGATCGTATTGTCATTCACGTCAGCGATGATAAAGACCCGTTCATTTCCACACTGTATGGAGCATCTAAATCTCCTCACTGTCTGTTTCAAGCGTCAGCTCACAAAATGTGTCCGACAAGTAAGATACTATACTCCTAATACATGTCTGTTTCCTCTTTTCATGATCTATATAACCCTAATTTGGTCAAAATTGGAATATGTCGTTAGCTGGACTGACGTGCTCCTGTATCGAGTTGTCATGAGAACGGTTCGTGTTTTGTGATCACTAGAACTCTAATCTTGTCCTAATTGTAATACCGTATTTCCTCAAATAAAAGCCTGTAGTCAAATAAAGGCCAGGCCTCTGATAGTGGCCGGGGCTTTGTCAGCACAAACAAATAAAGGCCGGTCTCTAATAAAGGCCGGGGGAAAATGACTGGATAATCTCCTAAATGCCATTAATTTAATACGAAACCATCCTGATGCTACGCGCCCCGATGCAAGTCATGCCAGTGCGACACACACTAATCCTGGCCTCTTCTATAGTTAACCTACAAACTTTACAGGGATTGCTTTGTAAATTAAATTGAGAATATAACAGATGCATGTGCCATTTGTAGTCTATGAGAGATGCGACGTCTGTGAAAATGCAGTGTCAGGCATGCTACAAATAGCGCATGCTACAAATATGCGTGCATCTTCACAATGCGCGCATCTTAATCAGCTCCCTAGTTCAGTAGTCAGGGCACTGATCAGGGAGTCAGTCCATTGACTTACCGGTATGTCCTGATCAGTGCCCTGACTACTGAACTAGGGAGCTGATTAAGACGCACCTAATATTAGCCTCTCGTCTCTTTTATGTCTTAAGGGTGTCGCACCCAAGGCTCGAAGCTCCGCGCAGCCCCGTCTCAAGCCTTATTTAATACTTTCGCCTGGCTCCAACGCGCGAGCCTCTGCTGACTGCGCGCGCTCCTCCCCAAATGGACGAGGCGTTTATACTTGACGCGCTCGCCGTTGTGCTATTCTTTGAAATGACAGAGGGCGATTGTTCTATAAACCAATTTGTCGAGAAGAAGTGGGCTAACGTGCACAGGTGATGATATTTATTTTAGTACATTTCACCAAAAACCACAGCACAAAAGAATCATGTAAAACTCAGTAAACCTTGGCTTGATATTATTACTTGTGACATGAGAACAAAATATGCACTAAATTAACGATCACTTAAATATTTCCTAATTTCACTAAGCTTTAATGTCGTGATTTATTTATTTGCTTAAACCGGGATCTTTATTTAAAATTGCTTATTTCTGCTTTTGAAGGCTCATTTAGTAAATATAAGCGCCTAAATAGCCAGCAGCCATATCACCCTGTAGCCCAAGACTGGTTTCCCACTGAAGCTAAGCAGGGCTGAGCCTGGTCAGTACCTGGATGGGAGACCAACTGGGAAAACCAGGTAGCTGCTGGTAGAGGTGTAAGTGAGGCCAGCAGGGGGTGCTCACCCTGTGGTCTGTATAGTGTCCCCATCACTATACGCCCCAGTATAGTGATGGGGACACTATACTAACAAAGAGCACCGTCTTTCGGATAAGACGTTAAACCGAGGTCCTGACTCTCTGTGGTCATTAAAAATCCCATGGCACTTCTCGTAAAAGAGTAGGGGTGTAACCCCGGTGTCCTGGCCAAATTCCCTTGATTGGCCCCTAACCAATCATGGCCTCCTAATAATCCCCATCCACTGAATTGGCTCTATCACCCTCTCTCCTCTCCACCTATCGCTGGTGTGTGGTGAGCACACTGGCGCCGTTGTACTGTGGCTGCTGTCGCATCATCCAAGTGGATGCTGCAAACTGGTGGTGGTTGAGGAGAGACCCCTGACATGAGTGTGAAGCGCTTTGGGTGTACAGTAGTACATTTGACAGCGCTATATAACGGCCTCATTCATTCATTCAGCTAATTTGTAATTTGTAGGCTAGATTCGCTGAGAACTCGTTCATCTTCGGAGGCGGAGCTGCGCGCTGAATTACAAAAAATGCGTATTATTTTGTTGTATGGTGATATTTTTGCAAATGTTTCTTAAAAAAATCAATGATATTTGTCCACTGGAAAAATCACTTTAAATTGAAAACAGTTTACATAAAGCAATTATATTTCAAACAGATGGAATTAGAAATACAGACCTGCCCCTAATGAAAGCCTGCTTCAAATAAAAGCCGGTTCCCATCGGCAGTTCAGATAAATAAAGGCCCGGTCTTTATTCAAAGAATTACAGTATGTTCATAAGTTAGACTGTCATGCTTGTGTACTATCGAGTTGTCATGAGAACGGTTTGTGTATTTGTGATCGCTATATACTCTGTAATCTGGTCATAATTGTAATATGTTGTTAGTTGGACTGTCGTTCTCATGTACTATAGAGTTGTTCATGAGAACGGTTTGTGTTTTTGTGATGGAAGGCGTAAAACTCTTCTGGGGGTAAGGGCGTGTTTGTTTTGGTGATTTTAAATAATAATAATAATGCGTTCGATTTATATAGCGCTTTTCAGCGCTTTTCATTGAAGGGGGGAATCTCCTCAACCACCACCAATATGCAGCATCCACCTGGATGATGTGACGGCAGCCATTTTGCGCCAGAACGCTCACCACACACCAGCTGATTGGTGGAGAGGAGACCTAGTGATGAAGCCACTCAGGTTATGGGGATTATTAGGAGGCCATGATGGACAGAGGCCAGTGGGCAAATGTGGCCAGGATGCCGGGGTTACACCCCTACTCTTTTTCCGAAAGACATCCTGGGATTTTTAATGACCACAGAGAGTAAATATCTAAAACAGTTATCAGAAAACACTTACCCCACCTTTTAAAGGGTGTAAATAGCATCTAGCACTATTTGCACTTACTGCAAACTTACTATTGCCTCACACTTGACCAATCATAGTCCGACATCTACCATTTTGTCCAACAAAGCAGTCAGGAGAAATCGTAGATTAACATTGGTGCAGTTAAACTTGAAAACCACTGTGTAATGACGTCTTCCCTGCCTTCTGAAGTTGTCTGTCACAAGATCTGTCACAGCTAAATAAAGAGCCACAAAACTGTATTTTTTTTCTTTTTTCTTTTTTTTCTTTAGGACAACAGTTGAAAGTTGAGACTTTGTTTAATATTAAAATAACCTGCTCTGTCCTGTCTGTACGGACGTTGCCAAGTTTGTTTGCTCTGCAATGTGTTTTTTATTGTGTGAGAACAAGATGTGTGAGGTCAGAGTGCTTGACGGACATAGCAACAGTAACTAAAGGGCGCTGCCCCCCCCCAAATGGTCAGTTGAAGTGTATTTTAGGGGTATTTAATTAAACCTTTACCCAAACTAGCCCCTCCAATCCTTACCCTGACCCTTACCTTAGCCCCTCATAAATCCAAACTCATTAGCAATAAATGTGGGAATAAACATGTAGTTACACTGTAAATTCACAGTCATGTGGGTATGTAAATGTTAGTAGTAGTTAAGGCTATGTTATATTAAGTGTGACCTGTATTTTCAAATTTCATCAAGACATTTGTATATTTTGTGCTATTAAAATGGCATTGGACTCTCAGCCCATGAGGGTTAAAAATGTTCAATGTTATCCCCACAAGAACAAATCAAAATTAGAATTAAATCTCTGGTTAAACATTTGGCTCTAAAGCTGTGTTATGAATGCCATTTTCAAGATGCATATCGACTTCATCAGGTCATTCCCAAATCCAAAGGCAGGTAATCACACCTATTTTACAATCAGAGCAAGCTAAAATTAGAGAATCCATACACATCTGAAGTTGGAAGAAGCTGTATAAGTTAAAGCAATAATGGGTAGCGGAAAAAATAAATCTAAACAAAGGTCAATAATGGACACTAGTACATTCAGACAGCAAGGCGAGTAAGAGAAACCAGAGGGATGGAGGAGATCTTGACATTGTGAAGAACAGATGGTGCAATCCAGAGCACATTACAGTTAAACCACAGGTTTGTAACTTGAAGTAGCACTGTGGCCATGTTACTTGCTGTGAGTGCAATGCTTTTTTTTTTTGAAGCACATTATTGCTTTTTCAGTATCAAGTACTACACTTTATATCCCAACCACTACAGACATATTTAAAGCACAGGTAAAACATTTGGTCATTACCACTAACACTTCAAAGGAGAGATCAATAATTTAAAAATGGAAATTCTGCCATGTCCTCATGGTCATATTGATCCGAACCCAAAATACTTTCACCGATAAGAAGAAGAAGAAGAAGAAGAAGAAGAAGAAGAAGAAGAAGAAGAAGAAGAAGAAGAAGAAGAAGAAGAAGAAGAAGAAGAAGAAGAAGAAGAAGAAGAAGAAACCTTGAGGCGGATGGGCTACAACAGCATAAGACCCCACCGGGTACCACTCATCTCGACTATAAATAGGAAAAAGGGGCTATAATTTGCACAAGCTCACCAAAATTGGACAGTTGAAGACTGGAAAAATGTTGCCTGGTCTGATGAGTCTTGATTTCTGTTGAGATATTCAGATGGTAGAGTCAAAATTTGGCATAAACAGAATGCGAAAATGGATCCACCATGCCATGTTACCACTGTGCAGGCTGGTGGTGGTGGTGTAATGGTGTGGGGGATGTTTTCTTGACACACTTTAGGCCCCTTATTGCCAATTGGGCATCGTTTAAATGCCACGGCCAACCTGAACATTGTTTCTGACCATATGACCACCATGTACCCATCCTCTGATGGATATTTCCGGCAGGATAATGAACTATGTCACAAAGCTTGAATCATTTAAAACTGGTTTCTTGAACATGACAATGAGTTCACTGTACTAAAATGGCCCCCACAGTCACCAGATCTCAACACAATAGAGCATCTTTGATTGAATGGGAGCTTCGTGCACTGGATGTGCATCCCAAAAATCAACTGCAATATGCTGTCCTATCAATATGGGCCAACATTTCTAAAGAATGCTTTCAGCAACTTGTTGAATCAAATCACATAAATATTTTAAACTGAAATCATATAAACATTTTAAACTGAAAACTGCAACTAAAGGCACTGGAGCACCTAAGTGCATTCATTTAGTTGAAATTGCAATTCGAAATGCTAAGTGCAATTCATTTGTTTCACCTCCAACCCTCATTGACTTTTCTTAGAGTGGTCTGTGAAACACCAAAATTAAGGTGACATTTAACATTGTTGCTTTGGTTCCCAAGGCAGATTAGACCACCACTTAGTGCACACCAGTCCTATATTTAAACTTATCATCATCTAGAAGACAGTCACTTCCAAGATCATGACGTATATACGATGTAAGTTGAAAGAGCTTTAGGTGGCATGCAGAGACTTCATGATCTATGCCATTTCCAAATAGGTTGCCCCAGCTTCCTTAAGGTAGGGTAATTTATCTCCAGATATCATAAGGACCTTTAAGAGGGTTGTCATGAAACGGAATCTACAACAATTTGCTTAGCAGACAATCCTCGCAGAAAAGGCTGACTTCATTGTTAGGATTCATTTTAAATGTAAAAAACAAGATAAAAAAAACATTGGTTTTGTGGCTGTCAACCCTAAAATAAGCATTTGGTTAAAGAAGTTGTGCTGTTTATTTATTAAAGGATTTATCAAAAAGATCCTCCACTTAAAATAACTTGACATTTTTCAGATCTCAGTGAGAGTTTCTGTTTCCCTACTCATTTGAAATGTGTCTCACTCTACAGACCGGCTAATCACTGTGTAATGCATGCAAAATTGACTGGGTTTATCAAGAGGCCAACTGAACCGCAAAGCTTCAACCAGCGGCCCCTGCAAGCAAAGTTTCAGCTGAGCGCTGTGAGGTGGGAAGAGTTCGGTGTAGCAGTTGATGAGTCATTCACGGCGCACAGACACAGCGTTTTTTCACTGTTGACAGTCAGCTCCCAGACAATGAAAACCTTGTTTGTCTTAGAAATGGGCTTCGGCTAGGAGAAACACAGCTGGTTTGGGTGATCAGATCTCTAAATGTTCAACTTTCCAACAGGAGTCATTCAAAAGCAAGGAAGGGGAGCTGCCTATTGGGAAATAGTCCCGGATTAAAGGAGCCAAAAGATTGAAAAAGTAATTTAAAAAATAATGGGCTTTTTAATGACTAAACCTAAGGGACACCCAGATGTGCTCTTTGTTAATTTTCACTTGTGTAATGTAAAATTCCAACTGCTTAATTACTCTAGTATACACAAAGCAAATGCTTTTAACGAAGCAATTATGGGAGACAATCTCGTCATGGCACCACAGCTTTCACAAACACCCCCTGCCACTTGGACAGACTGTTGTTGTCAGAGACAAAAAAAAAAAAAAAAACCTTTGGCTTCTCATGTGTTGCATGACAACTAAAAACGTATTACCGCTTATTAATGGTAACGTTTTCACCCGGTCTTTCTAATGCTACTCTCTAAATGTTACTGGTTGTTTCAAGACAGGTCATTATACAAATGCTTATATCAGCTATTAAAGTTTCAACAAAGTATATGTCTCCTCACAGGACATAACAAGACTTTTTTCTTCTGGCATCTAAAGCCCTATTCGAACTTCAAGGAGAGGCGAGGTGAAGTAATTATTACCAGATCTTCTCAGTGATTTTAGTCCCGTCTGAATGTAGCATTTCACTAATCATTTTGGACAACGTAAATAAAGATTACGGTGACATTTACCCTCTGTAAAAAGGTCTGGTAAAATGACCTCAGCTAATCCCGTGCGAATAGACCAGCTGTAAATATGTATGTAAATTTTCTCTTTTAAAAGTATTTTTCCATGGTTTTTCCAAGTGTGGAGGTGCTTGAAGAAGCATTCAGTTGCATTCTATGTGGTGGAACAAGTCTTTGGCAAACTTTAAGTATTTGTGTGTGTGTGTATATATATATATATATATATATATATATATATATATATATATATATATATATATATATATATATATATATATATATTCCAATCAAACAGATGAGCTACTGTAGCTCAGACTGCTCAAGAAGTTAACGCTGATTCTGATAGAATGCACAGTGCATCCCAGTTTGTTGTGTTTGGGGCTGCATAGCCGTAGACCAGTCAGGGTACCCATGCTGACCCCTGTCCACTGCAGAAAGCACCAAAAGTGGACATGTGAGCATCAGAACTGGACCACAGAGCAGTGGAAGAAGATAGCCTGGTCTGATGAATCACATTTCCTCTTACATCAAATGGATGGAACTCATGAACCAGGATGGACTATGGGAAGAAGGCAAGCCGGCGGAGGCAGTGTGATGCTTTGGGTGATGTTCTGCTGGGAAACCTTGGGTCCTGCCATCCATGTGGATGTTACATTAACATGTACCACCTACCTAAGCATTGTTGTAGACCATGTACACCCTTTCATGGAAACGGTATTCTCTGGTGGCTGTGGCCTCTTTCAGCAGGATAATGTGCTCTGCCACGAAGCGAAAATGGTTAAGGAATGGTTTGAGGAACACAACAATGAGTTTGAGGTGTTGACTTGGCCCCCAAAATCCCCAGATCTCAATCCAATCGAGCATCTGTGGGATGTGCTGAGCAAACAAGTCTAATTCATGGTGGCCCCACCTCACAATTTACAGGACTTAAAGTATCGGCTAACATCTTGGTGACAGATACCACAGCACACCTTCAGGGATCTAGTGAAGTTAATGCCTCGATTGGTCTGGGCTGTTTGACAGCAAAAGTGTGAAAAATACAATATTAGTCATAATGTTATGCCTGATCTGTGTATATACATGTATACTGTATATACACTTTATATTTATTTTAATTAATATATATTAGGCCTCCATAAGAAATACATAATTAGAAAATGAATTAAAAATAAATACAGTATCTACATTAGACAGATGGCGGTTCCTTAATTCTTCTTATATCAAATCACCTTTCTTTTTCATTCTGACATTCAGTTTTGAGATCAGGAGATTGTCTTGACCCTAAATGCATTGAAGCAACTTTAGCAGGTGTTCCTAATAATCCTTTAGGTTGAGTGTGTGTGTGTGTGTGTGTGTGTGTGTGTGTGTGTGTGTGTGTGTGTGTGTGTGTGTGTGTGTGTGTGTATATATATATATATATATATATATATATATATATATATATATATATATATATATATATATATATATATATATATATATATATATATATATATAGAGTGTAGATTAGATTGAAATCAAGGGTTAAAAGTCTGTTGATTGTGCATCTCCAGTGAAGCTGAACTGGTCATGCACTGAGTAACACGTTCATTCCTGCTACAAATGCACTTCAGAATATCTAACAGATGGATTCGACTAAATCGGCAAGGTTTGTAAAATAAAATGTTCATTAGATATTCAATGATTTAATTAAATTACGTAAATGTGTACTTTGTTGAGGGTAAATGATACAGTATTATGCTATATTGTTTGATTGGCTGTTACTGTAAAAGCAAACATAAATACTTTTATGTATAGCCTTGCTTTCTTTGTTTAACAGATCTATAACGTATAACAAGGCCGTACCCATGTCTTGAACATTGGGGGGACCGATTTTTTATTTTATATTTATAAAGCATAAATAAACAGAACAGTGAATGCAATTCTAGGTCTTATTCTAGTTTGGACATAATCCTTTTGGGACTATTTACAAACAATATTTGCATTAATTTGCATTAAATATTTTATTAGTACCGAGATTGCATTAGTGAATAAATACATAGATTTGCTTTTGACATTTGAATTTCTTAGTCTAGTGATAGACATTTTGTAAACCACGTCAAAGGTTCCCAGGTTCTAATCCGGTTCTAATTTTTTCCATCAATGATTGTATATTTAGAGCATGGACACTTTTGTATGCACTTTGTTTTGTGATTTCTCCAGAAAGAATAAAGTCGCAATGGCATTAAGCGATAGATTGACGTGCTCATCCGTGTGTGAAGACAAAACATTTCGAGATTGATGAGTGCTGTTAGACCACTGAGGCAAACTAGAATACATTTTTTTTTAAACCTTTTTGTCATCCTAACATACAGAGCACTGCATAATGAAGTGCAGCAGAGCAGTGCAAAAATTTCAAATATTGGGTATATAAACCAGAGCCTTGTTGCAAAATTAGAAACCTGGTAATAACTGAAATATAAAATGGAGACATTGCAGCCTTCGAAAAAATAAATGAAAATAATAAAACTATACAATAGTAAATAAACCAATCAAATACTAATGTGAAAAAAAAAACATTAGTTCAAAACATTTTTTTTCTTTGTTTTCTTTTCTTGTGAGAACAGGATTGTGCTGGTGCCTGAGTTTTAAGACTTTCACTTATTAAGTATTACAGTACAATAACAGAAAGCTTAGACCTTCTGCAAATCAGGCGGTGAAACTCCAAGACCTGATGTTTTTCTTCTTTTGCCAGGGGAGATTTTGTTGTGTGCTTGTTAGTGCCTGTGTATGAAGAGAAGATGTATCATGCACTGAAGGGGGCAATGTTGGCATTGTTATTGCCCTTTTAGATCAAAAACATCATTAAGGGTGCATGTCTCTTGACATTCTATGTAGGTTTTTTTTTTGTTCTTGCTGGAGGATCAATAGATTTCCAGTGCCAAGGAACATAAAGGGTGGCGATTTCTGCCTATTGTAAGAGCAGCCGAACAGCTGTTGGTAAATATCATTACAATATTGCATGTTTTATTGCTGGTTTAATAGTCACATACTGTAATTGACGGCTATGCTCAGAGGACATTAACATTTAGGTTGATCAATAGAACTTCTGGTCGCTTGCAGATTTTATGAGAAGTATTCCTGTGATAGAAGAATTTGCAAAAGGTCTGTAGTCAATTCAGAGTAGAATAATGAATATGATGGATGTAAGATTGGCCACAATGAATGCTTATATATGTATATTATGCATTCTTCATAAAGTCAGTGTAATTCTCATTAGCATGTTTACATAGACTACTGACTAGGGGTGTAACAATATATTGTCTCACAACATTTTGCAATACAAAAAGCAACAATATGTGTTGTGAATAGTGACTATCTATTGTGTATTTTTCACCAAAATAATAATTACTGGGTGAAAAAAAGAAGTATTTTTTTGTTTAGTTGTAGTGTCAGGACTACATTTAACTACTTATATATTTTTGAATATGATGTATAATAATGCAATGGGGGAATGTTTGTGGGTCCTGATAATGCCAAATTTCTTGTTACCAGTAAAAATGTGGCCTACATTATTTATATAGTCAGTGACAGAGTGCAAGCATATACAAAACAATTAAATCAATTGAAAACTATGGAAGTAGTTTCTCAGAGAAAAAAATGCAAGTAGTTTGAAGTTATCATCATCTACAGTGCATAATATCATCCAAAGATTCAGAGAATCTGGAACAATCTCTGTGTGTAAGGGTCACGGCCAGAAAGCACAAGTTGTTATCAGCGCTTAGTTCAGAAAAGTTCAGCACATTGGCAGCTTACACATCTGGAAAGGCACCATCAATTCTGAAATGTATATCCGAGTTCTAGAACAACATATGCTCCCATCCAGATGCCTTTTTTTTTTTTAGGGAAGACCAACATGAATATGCTACACCACATACGGCATCAATTACAACATCATGTCTGCATAGAAGAAGGATCTGGGTACTGAAATGGAGTCCAGTCCAGATGCAGTCCTGATAGAAAACATTTGGCGCATCATAAAGAGTAAGATGCGACAAAGAAGACCCACGACAGTTTAGCAACTAGAAGCCTGTATTAGACAATAATGGGAAAACATTCCTATTCCTAAACTTGAGCAACTTGTCTCCTCAGTCCCCAGACGTTTGCACACTGTTATAAAAAGAAGAGGGGATGCCACTAGTAAAAGTGGTAAACATGGCCTTTTGACTATTTTTTTTTTTTTTTTGACTAACTTATTTTCCCCTTAAAATTATACATTTTCTCAGTTTAAACATTTGATATGTCATCTACGTTGTATTTTGAACAAAATAATGCAGTTTGAAACATCATTGCATTCTATTTTTATTCACAATTTGAACAGTGTCCCAACTTTTTTGGAAACGGGTTTGTATTATCTAAAAAACTAACACTCAACGTAATGCCAAATTTAGCATTTTAATCTACAGTACATATTTTGTTAACCTTTTACCATATGTCTTGAAGTGATGCAAAAATATTGTATCGTTAGTTTTTTTATCATGGTATGTATCGAATTGTGGCATGAGTGTATTGTTACACCCCTACTACTGACCATTTCAAAGCTCAAAAATAACGAAGGACCCACGGACAGACGGACAGACAGACAGACAGACAGTGTTGCATTGTGTGCACTGTTTAAACATTTAAAAAAAGAACCATGCCTTTGAGATGCAAAATCTAGAAGAATGCTTCTGCTGTCAGATCTAAATTGCTAATGCACACCGTATGGGAGCTGAGTATCCCTTTCAAGGATGTGAGTCTTAAAGACACAAACCTGATAGCTGCTCACTTGATCAAAGCTTGGCCATGCCATGTTTTCCCACTGAGGAGCTGCACAGATGCATAGCAACATGCATATTCTGAGCCACATTTTCAGGTTGTGTGAGTCTGACAGTACAATCGCCAAATATCAGTAACAACATAAACGAACAGCAGCTAATTGGCCCTTCTAAAAATTATTTTTTATATTAGAGCGGGTGTATTGCTAGGCAACATGTATAATTTATCAGACATAGAGAAGGCTTTACTAACAGAAGGCATTACTCATTCTGAACCTCGTATACCACTGCAACCCATGCAGTTTCTTAATGAATTTTGATTACAGTCTAAACATCATCTTACTTTTCAGTTCATAATTGTCCTTATTAGATGGATAATTGTCTTTATGGGAAAGAATGTGAGTCGCTGGTAAATTCAGCCTAAGCTAATTCCTCTGATGCACAAATAACCAATACAGTAGAAATCAAAGTGAGTGAATCATATAACTGCCTTTTGGATATATACAAGCCAGCCAAGGCCAACTCCTACATTCGGCCCACAGTGTTCTGTGATGAGATTCTCCATTTCACAAAAGCATTCCAGCACAATAGCACTGGAAGAAAAGAACTGTCCCTTTCATGAGTGCTGCCAGTGAGTTTACACGCTCCACTTGTTTTTCTCTCGTGTTTCTGCTAATTCGCCAGAGTTGCCCACTCACCCTCTGCAAAGAACTCGCATACACATAATCCAAGGCCACATCAAGCTAGATAAACATTCGCACTAACTTATTACTCACTGAGAACCCGTCACCGGGGAGGAAGTGAACAGGTGTCCGATCTTCTCAGAAAGACTATGGGGATAATGACAACACGCTCTCATTAACACATCGTTTTTCTGTAACTTTTACACACATATGAGGCAAATTATGAAAGCCAAAGTCAGATGAAGTTCAGAATTGAGTAATTACCTGGTGAATAAAAGCCGTCAGATATTTTATAAGTCAAAAAGTTGAATTAACGAGGGCTACGTGTTGTAAAAAGTTCTATACCTAATAAAGTATAATGTTCTATACGTAAAATCTCACAAGCTTTCCAAAATATGAGGTGCTTGTCATGAGAGCCAGCAGCAGTGGTCCGAAAGATGTCCCGCGAGCTTGATGTTCCACCAGAGCCTTGTATTTTCCATATTTTTATGAAGGAATTTCACATGAGAACTTAAAGGACTAATTGGCCCACAGAGATCAATGGTATTGTTAGTTCTGCCGGGCTTCCAATATCCAGACCTGCCACATGAGTGCTTAATCACCTGTGAGCCTCACACCTGACTTAACAGACACTTTGAAATCCAAAGAGAAGCTGTTACAAGTCAGAAGTGCCTTGAGCCACAATTCAACCCAATGAGAGTCTCAACCCAGGTTTAACTGAAGATGGTCTGCTATATTACAGCAGAAGCATGTAGGTTAGAAAACAGTGCATTTCTCTGCCAGTAGTTAAGACAGGTACATTAAAACTGATACTTCATTTGACAAGATCATTATGTTATATCTAGGGCTGCCCCGATATCAAGGTATGACAATATATCACGATTCTTTCCTTGACAGATTAGATCCTCAAATTGCTCCACCCACACATGTACGTCAGAGAAAATGTCAGAGACAAAGGCCGTCATCTCTAATCTCTATCCCCATCGAGGAAAAAAAAAAGGTGTGTCTCGTTTATAATCTAAGGCCGTATGAATTCAGTGATGGAAAAGGAATCCTGGAATCCAGTCTCAAATATGAAATTGAGAAATTGATGGATAGATAAATAAATTGGAAGTTGAGCTGTGCAATAAATCAAAATTGCAACATGGTTTGTGAATATCAAACCACAAAGACCGCTATATGAATATATGATCTGCTTTTTCTGCATCTTTGTGAATGAGCTGCGCTGTTTTGTCTACTGCATACTAAAGTATGTGGGATGCTCACTGTGTTTTCAGCATCTGCCGTCTCACAATATGAGGACGTGAACACATGAACATTTTCTTTGAGAAAAAAATATTGTCAAATACACTCTGAAACGCAAAGGTCTTCACTACAACTGACAAAATAAAAGTTTGGTTTAACTTGAAGAAATGATGACATTCAGTTTTTTGGCCGAAAGAGAAGAACGGCTGAAAACTGACCACCCCTCAGTGTTCAGGCTCAGGTTATATTCTCGTCCAGCCTTTATCAGTATTCCGCTTTATGCACAGGTGAGTGCTCAGTTGCTCATGGCCCATGCAAATGCTGCACTCATGTACCATTCATGCTCAACGAAAATAACGCTTAAATAACACACTAACATGACATTTCTATGTAGTAGTAGACTCTTATGTTTGCAAAAGCACCACTGCTGTAACGGGTGTTAGCCGGGCTGGGCAACGCTGGTAAAATTATGCTAAAAATGTTCACTGATCTGCTCACACCTTCTGATAATAAAAGCTTGACTATACATTATCTCGATAATTGGTCCAAAAATAAAAATTAATACATTTATATTTATTAATTAATATTTTTGATGTCCAATTGTAGTGTTATTTTCAATAAAAGTGTGGTTATGTTACTTTATTGCCTTGATTTTTTTTATTTAATTCAGTATCATTACATTCATGGAATTTCATTAAAAAGTCTAATAATAATAAAATTAGAAATGTAATGTCGGTGCATCCCCACATATATACATACTGTCACATGCCTGTCCTGTCTTGTGTGCACATGTGGGTTTTGTCAGTATGGCCTTGTGCTTCTGTCACGTCACAAACAAGGGAAAATGGTGCGAGGAATCAACACTAATCAGATAACAAGGGGGAGGGATCAGACAATGACAGAAGCACAAGGCCATACTGACAAAACCCACATGTGCACACAAGACAGGACAGGCATGTGACATTCTGTCACGTCACAAACAAGGGAAAATGGTGCGAGGAATCAACACTAATCAGATAACAAGGGGGAGGGATCAGACAATGACAGAAGCACAAGGCCATACTGACAAAACCCACATGTGCACACAAGACAGGACAGGCATGTGACACATACATACTGTATACACACTCTTTGAAAAAAAAAAAGTATAATATCATACAGAACATTTTGGAACACTCCCAGCACGATATACAGTCACACCATAAATCATGCTCACATGCTTGTGAAACTTTGTGGAAGGCATTGGCAAAGAATCTTCCCCGAGGAGCAGTCAAAAGCCCTGCAAACTACATTGTCACAAAATCAAAGGTTCCTCAAATGTCACTGGTTTTTGCACTCCCTGTCTGTCAATTCAATTTTAATAGATATCTGATTTCAGCATCTCAGTATGAGACAAAGACGTTATATTGTGTGCTCTCTTATGTAACACAGTACACTGATGTATAGTAAAAATAAAAGAAGCCCCTTGCACCAGGCCTAAGAACCAGACCTATTTCAAACACCATTCTCCTATTCTAATTAAACAGGGTATTGATGCAGTCTTTGCTTCCAATTTGAACGAAACAACAGGCTAATCAATTCCAAGGACATTTTTTCATGACGAAAATTGATGTCTGAATCAAACACATATATCATATATGGGCCTATGTACACTCACCTAAAGGATTATTAGGAGCACCTGTTCAATTTCTCATTAATGCAATTATCTAATCAACCAATCACATGGCAGTTGCTTCAATGCATTTAGGGGTGTGGTCCTGGTCAAGACAATCTCCTGAACTCCAAACTGAATGTCAGAATGGGAAATGTGATTTAAGCAATTTTGAGTGTGGAATGGTGCAAGATGGACTCGTCTGAGTATTTAACAATCTGCTTAGTTACTGGGATTTTCACACACAACCATTCCTAGGGTTTACAAAGAATGGTGTGAAAAGGGAAAAACATCCAGTATGCAGACGTCCTGTGAGAGAAAATGCCTTGTTGATGCTAGAGGTCAGAGGAGAATGGGCCGACTAATTCAAGCTAAAAGAGAGCAACTTTTACAAAAAAAAAAACAAAACAAAAAAAAACACTCATTACAACCGAGGTATGCAGCAAAGCATTTGTGAAGCCACAACACGCACAACCTTGAGGTGGATGGGCTACAACAGCAGAAGACCCCACCGGGTACCACTCATCTCCACTACAAATAGGAAAATAGGCTACAATTTGCGCAAGCTTACTAAAATTGGACAGTTAAAGACTGGAAAAAACGAAAGACTGGTCTCAATTTCTGTTGAGACATTCAGATGGTAGAGTCAGAATTTAAGATAAACAGAATGAGAACATGGGTCCATCATGCCTTGTTACCACTGTGCAGGCTGGTGGTGGTGGTGTAATGGTGTGGGGGATGTTTTCTTGGCACACTTTAGGCCTCTTAGTGCCAATAGGGCATCGTTTAATTACAACAGCCTACCTGAGCATTGTTTCTGACCATGTCCATCCCTTTATGACCACCATGTACCCATCCTCTGATGGCTACTTCCAGCAGGATAATCCCACAAAAGCTTGAATCATTTCAAATTGGTTTCTTGAACATGACAATGAGTTCACTGTACTAAAATGGCCCCCGTTGTCACCAGATCTCAACCCAATAGAGCATCTCCACAAATCTCTATCAACTGCAATATGCTATCCTATCAATATGGGCCAACATTTCTAAAGAATGCTTTCAGCTCCTTGTTGAATCAATGTCATGTAGAATTAAGGGAGTTCTGAAGGTGAAAGGGGGTCAAACAGTATTATATGGTCTTCCTAATAAGTTTCACTTTATTTTGATGCTCCCTTTAACACATCTTGTTGACTTTAAGTAACGCCGCTTATGTGTGCCTACTAACAAGAGTAACACTCATAAAAGTGTAAGTCAAGAATTAGTAGACTGGTAGGGTTAGGGTTATATTTACAATAAGTTGACATGTACTTGCAAAGATACTTGTAGGATCATCATAATAAAGACTTATCAGATATAAAGCAGAGAGTCTACTACCCTGTTGAAAAAAAAAAAAAAAAAAAAAAAAAAACAGCATATGCTGGTTTTAAAGAATGGCTGCTGTTGTGTGCTTGTTTATGCTTGTCAAGTGTGGGTCCTAAGAAACTAACTCCAGCTAGTCAACAGAATGTTCAAAAGGGACCATCAAAATAAAGTGTTACTGGTATTTGAGTTTTAATATGGTCTGATTACTAGTCTGATTTAAATAAAATATTATTATATTAATTATTTACACTTGTCTTTCTATCTAGATGACGTGTTGAAATATGCTTTAAAACAAGATTTAATGAATTAATTTGACTCACCCTATGAACACCGATCCTCATGTGTTCATAGGGTGTTCTGAAGTTCACTTGCACAATCCATTTGCATCCTTAAATAGCAAATCACAACATAACATTAGTAGCCACGTAAAGAATAAACAACTATGCCTGTTAAAGACACATGTGCTAGTCATATAATATGCATATCATCAAAAAGTTGATTTATTTCACTATTCCCGTTAATATGTGAAACTTGTATATTATATTGATTCATTACACACAGACTGATATATTTCAAATGTTTATTTCTTTTAATTTTGATGATTATAACTGACAACTAAGGAAAATCCCAAATTCAGTGTCTTAGACAATTATAATACTTAAGACCAATACAAAGAAAGGATTTAAAAAAAAATCTTGGCTAACTGAAAAGTATGAACATGAAATGTATGAGTATGTACAGCACTCAATACTTAGTTGGGGCTCCTTTTGCCTGAATTACTGCAGCAATGCAGCGTGGCATGGAGTCGATCAGTCTGTGGCATTGCTCAGGTGTTATGAGAGCCCAGGTTTCTCTCATAGTGGCCTTCAGCTCTTCTGCATTGTTGGGTCTGGCATATCACATCTTCCTCTTCATAATACCTCATAGATTTTCTATGGGGTTAAGGTCAGGTGAGTTTGCTTGCAAATTAAGAACAGGGATATCATGGTCCTTAAGCCAGGAACTGGTTGCTTTGGCACTGTGTGCAGGTGCCAAGTCCTGTTGGAAAATTAAATCTGCATCTCCATGAAGTTGGTCAGAAGCAGGAACCATGAAATGCTCTAAAACTTCCTGGTATACGGCTGTGTTGACCTTGGACCTCAGAAAACACAGTGGGCCAACACCAGCAGATGACATGGCACCCCAAACCATCGCTGACTGTGGAGACTTTACACTGGACCTCAAGCAACGGGGATTGTGTGTCTCTCCTCTCTTCTTCCAGACCTGGGGACCCTGATTTCCAAAGGAAATGCAAAACTTACACTTTACAATACGGGTGCATTAAACCATTCATGCTTAACTAATGCACAGATAATAATGAGTTAATGTATTACTAATGGTGAACTAACCCATTTATTAATGATTACTGCATCAGCAACTAATGAAGATTCTACATGATTAATAGATTAAGTAATCATGCAATTGTTATTAGTTAAATGTCATAATTTCGTAATAACATTATATTGCAAATTGTGTTAATTACCACAAGGGGTCAAAGCCATGCCTTTCTACTTCCAGTTGTCTCCTTTAATTAATCATTAGCTAATGATTTATAAAGGTATCATTATGTTATGACTTTACTTGTTTGAATTAACTAATTCAAAACCCATAACCACAATTACATATTACTTAATCAATTAGTTAATAGTCATGTTCCCCAACAAGTAAAGACATAACATAATGATTCCTTTATAAATCATTAGCTAATGATTAATTAAAGCAGACAACTGGAAGTTGAAATGCATGGCTTTGAACCCTTGTGGTCATTAATGCCCAATTAAATGATCAGTTAATACAATATGTTATTAAGGAATTCATACATTATGACACATTTAACTAATAACAATTTAATGATTACTTAATCTATTAATCATAATTATTTTTATCATAATTAATGGTGTACTAATAGTTAACCATTAATCATAATTAATGGTGTACTAATAGTTCACCATTAGTAATACATTAACTCATGATTATCTGTGCATTAGTTAAGCATGAATTAATGCATATTAGTGCACACGTATTGTAAAGTGTTACCAAACTTACTTTCATCGGAGGACATAACTTTGGACCACTCAACAGCAGTCCAGTCCTTTTTTATTTAGCCCAGGTGAGATTGGGTTAATCAACCAAGTGTTCAGTGGTTGATTCAAGTGACTGTTACGGCCCCTGGCTCAAGGGAAGCAACAAAAACAAGGGACACACGCAAACCAAATCTTAAAGCTAAAAAAAAAAAAAGAAAATTTTATTAACTAATTTAAGGCAACAAAATAATAGAATGAAAACAATGAAATAATGTTTCTGTGTCCATCAGTAACATCAGTGTGTAGGGCAAAATGCATGGATGGAAGTGAAATATGATGTTGGATAAGTGTAGAAAACAAACATAACATAATCAAAGTCCAAAAAAAAGTCCAAAACCAAAGATCCTCAAATTCCCAAATCCCCCTTGGCTCAAATGGAGATCTCTTTTTAAAAAAGTGCTGCAAGGCCCAAATAAGGGCTAACGCTTCTTTTTTCGACTACAGAGTAATTACGCTGATACGAATTAAACTTTCTCGAAAAGAATCTAACGGGATGATCTACTTCATTAGCATCTGACTTTCCAACTAAATTACACAGGGAAGCTCAATAAAGAGAACGAAGGCACTGCAATATTGTAGTCTTGCATATACTCAATTTCTCTTTTCATTACTTCTTGTTTCTCAGGTGCAACACGATAAAAACGCATGTTTAATGTTTAACAGGCTTTGCATCCCCCACATCAATGTCATGTTCCACCCAATCAGTACGAGATGGCGCGTCACCAAATCGTTCAGGAAAACTATGCAACAGATCACATAACTCCTGGCATCTTACAGGAAATAAATGACGGAGATTAAACTTTAAGTTCTGCAATGACTCGGAATTATTAAATCGACCACGGAAAACACTGTCATCGGGCGAAATGGTCTCCTCTTCCTCACCAACTAAACTCAAATGACCCCTAGCCATGGAAACTGCTGAGAGTGCTGAATGCAAAGATGTCACATTTTCCACAGGTTTAGCCTCATTTTCATAATAGGGTTTTAAAAAGTTTACATGGCACTGTTTAACTGACTTTTTCCTTGATGGCATTGCAATAGCAATATTCATCAGTCAGTTTACGTAGTACAATAAATGGGCCAACAAATTTAGCTTCAAAAGGAGAAGATACGATAGGCCTTAACACCAAAACTTGATCACCTGGTTCAAAAACTCGATGCTCAACTGTACGATCATACAATCGCTTCATTTTTGTTTGCGGTTTTACGAGATTTACTTTTGCCAATTCTCTAGCCTGAAGCAATCTGTTTTTAAACCCCAAAATGTATGATGCCAAATTTTTAGGAGGCTCTAGAGCATTACCAAACTTCTGAAATACACACAAAAGTCCACAAACTTTATGGCCAAAGACCAAGTCATTAGGGCTGAAACCCATACTTTCCTGAACTACTTTGCATGCAGCTAACTTCATCCAAGGTAAACCCTCTTCCCAATCTCTATCCAACTGCACACAATACGCACGGAGAAGTGACTTGATGGAATCTCTCCAATGCACCTTGACTTTGTGCATGATACGCAGAAGATTGATTGTGCTTAATGTGCAGCTGTTTTAACACTTGCTAGAAGAGATGAGACGTAAGGTTTGAACCCTGATCACTTTGGATGACTTTTGGAATTCCAAAGACTGATATAAATTGTGTTAATGCTTTTACTATAGAACGAGAAGTAATGGTACGCAGTGGATATGCCGCAGGAAAGCGTGTGTTTCAAACACATCAATCTGAGCAAATAAGTGCTACCTGACTTCGAACGAGGAAGTGGCCCTTCACAATTGACAATAAGATGTTCAAAAGGTTCACCAGTGGCTGCAATTGCTTTCAACGGATCGGGTTTCAATACCTGGTCTGGCTTACTCGTTATTTGGCAGGTTTTACACGTCTTACAGATATCGCAACAAACAATCATATGTCTTATGCACTCCCTGATGACCTGATTGATCATGTGCAATTTCGATCATCATTTGTCGAAACCTAGCTGGAACAGCTACTTGAAACATAGGATCCCCAACGGAATCCTTGTGAGGAATCCATTTCCTCAACAACACTCCATTGTGAACAAAATATCCATGGGCAACGTTATGCTCTTCTGTTGGAAGAACAGCACTCTGAAAGAGTTCATCCAATGAGTCACTCCGCTGTTCCTTTCCCAATTCCTCTGCAGAAACAGGAAACGACAAAGCAGATAAATCAGGCAAAAACAAATTACTACAGACTTTATCAGATTGTCTCTCCTTTTGGTCACACAATTTCTCCTTATCTGCACGCTTCTTTGCACGAGTCACTACACAAACGGTGTCCTGACACAAAGTATTCAGTTCACTTTCGATTTTGTTACAGGTCACTATAGGGAACACAGAGGTATCAGCCCACACACGTTCACCTACCAGTCCATTTCCCAAAATAATATGAACTCCATCAACTGGCAAAGCTTGGCCGTGCTCCCATTACAACCTTACCTCGAATTAAATCGTACTGAAGTCTTACCTTATGAAGAGGCACAGACAAAGTATTCAGGCCTATTCCCCGAATTAAAACAGTCTCACCAGTATTAGACTGCGAGGAAAAAGGTAAAACTAACTCTAAAATGAATGAGTTCATGGCGCCAGTATTTCGCAAGATTTTAATAGGGACTTCCTTTCTCTCCAACCAGAGATACACAACCTTCTGTAACAAAAGGCGAATAAGAAGAGAATCAACTTTCTGCTTTTCAACAATTTCACTCCCTACAGAGAGGACAGACGCCGCAAGAGCAGCAGGTTTAACATGTAAACTCTGTGCAGAACGGTTAGCTTTGTTTTTAAAGACAGAACAATCTGCTTTCCAATGTCCTTGCTCATGACAATAATTGCAAGTCCTGCTCGGATTGAAGTGTCGCTTGAAAACACGGTTAAATTTGTACAAAGACTTCAGAGGTACTGCTGGCTGTATGTCACAAGCATGCCAATCAACAAATGCAGTTTTGTGCGTCAGTACAAAATCATCGGCCAACACAGCTGCTTCCTCTGGCGTTTTGACATTATGCAGATATACGTAGCTATACGACTTGGGACTGAATTTTTAAATTGCTCCAATACCATCAAGTGAATCAAATCCTCCAATGTTTTAATGTCTACTGCTGTACACCAACGATTAAAGTGTTTTCTCAGATTGCGCACAAATTCTAAGTGCGTTTGCAACTCTTCTTTTCTCTGCAATCGAAAACACTGTCTGTATGCTTTGGTTACACATTCAAATGTTTTTAAAACGGCAGATTTAACGTTACGATAATCTTTACAATCATCGATTGACGGTGAAGAAAAAAATACTTGTGCTTTCCCAGTTAACACTCACTGGAACAGGGCAACGTGGTTATTATCTGACCAGTTCCCCAATTCTGCCATGCATTCAAATAGAGTAAAGAAAGTATCAGGATCTTCTTCATTGAATTTCGGAACAATTTTTAGATTTGAAACGAGTGAAAAGAACATACTTTGCTCCTGACCAGAGCTAGATAGCTTACCTTCTTTTCTAAGGTCGAGCTTGTGGAACTCAAAATCCAATTTTGCCTTTTCCAACTCCATCTTACCTTGTTCAGAATGTTGTTTTAATTTCTCATGCTCTATCTGCAAAAGCAGCAGCTCTTTTTGCTGTTTAAAGTACAGAAATTGTTATGGCTTCTTACAAACATTTTCCAGTCAACTCAGTTTTCAAAGCTACCCTAACATTTTCTTTGAACCTTTTATCTTTAATCACAATTTTATAATGTTCCGCAATGCTTAATAATTGCTCTTTAGTACATCTATCCAATAATTCATGAGACGGTGAACTAACAAACGCATCAATATCAGCCATGGAAAAACAACAGAAAACAATTCAGTCCACACAGTGCAATCAAATAACGAGAGTTTTCCCTCTACCTACCTATCCAATAACTCTACCTAACTCAACCCTAGTCTTCATGTGGAGGGTTTATATGCACTGTAACCCGCTGGGTGAAAAACGCAACTGGTCAAACCGGTGATGCCATCAACACCACGGATGTGCTCCCGAGATAATTACAACTACCCACTTTCACCACAACACTACACAAAAATAACAAATCCGACACGCCTCAAAATAAACATTTTGCGCTGCCTATCAGAGAAAACTCACGTTCAAAAAACACAATATTGCACATATGTAGGCCACTTACCAACTGGTAATTTCACACAGTGAACAAATAGATTCAAGTACAAATGTATTTTCGCGAGTCCCAAATAACTAATTATCAAATTTGAAGTGTTCCTAAACAAAAGCAAGGACGAGCCCACAATTTGTTACAACCCCTGGCTCAAGAGAAGCAACAAAAACAAGGGACACACGCAAACCAAATCTTAAAGCTAAAAAAAAAAAAAGTTTATTAACTAATTTAAGGTAACAAAATAATAGAATGAAAACAATGAAATATGATAATGTTTCTGTGTCCATCAGTAACATCAGTGTGTAGGGCAAAATGCATGGATGGAAGTGAAATATGATGTTGGATAAGTGCAGAAAACAAACAAAGTCCAAAACCAAACCTAAGATCTTCAAATCCCCAAATCCCAAATCCCCCTTGGCTCAACTGGAGATCTCTTTTTAAAGGAGCGTCTGAAGCACTGGTCACAGGTGTATCCAATAGACTGCTAATTTTTGGAAACAGGTGCCAAACAGTAGCCTAGAAATCTAGACGCACCCTAGCGGCATCTTATTTAATCTGCCTGCGAGTGTCGTCTAGCAACTCTAAATACCCTTCTGAGCTGTAATCGCCAAACTCTTGCCGGGCCAATCACATCGCGTATAGAGTCGGTGGGCGGGGCCATAATGACGACGGCCGAGTTGCGTTTGCGTGCTTCTAGTAAACACAGAAACTGGCGAACGCCGGCCTTTCGAATCAGCTTTGACCGCGACTCTGGAAGACTTGGAGTTAAGCTTTTCTCTGAGAAAAGAACAAAGAACGGCACTGAAGTCATTCTTAAAAAGGGAAGATGTGTTCTGAGTTTTGCCGACCGGATACAGCGTTTAATCTATCAACAAGTTTCACCTTCATTGCTCTGGTTGGTTGTAGCGCTATCCTATCGCATGCAGAGGGAGTTTGAAAGACAACCGTTTATCCCGCCCCTCGGATTGAGCCCTGTCTATGGTGAGTTTCCAGACCAAACATCTTGATGTCGGTCTGGCTTGTCAGGCTAGCCAAACAGCAATACTCAAAACGAACAGCAGAGGGCATCACAGTGACAAAGGGTTTAACATTGCACAACTTCATAATAGGAATTCTATAAAAGAAAATCTTTTACGCAAACAACATTTCACAACCAAACATGTGAGAAGTGATAAGAAAATAACTCAAGATCACGTGTGCATGAGACCGGAGTTCGGAGACTGGAATTGCTATTAAAAATAATATCCCGTAAGAAGCTGGCGATCCAAACTGTCGCAAGCTCATGTGTAACAATGATATTTTGTTTATCTTCCCTCCCTGAACATCCCACTGCCCTCTCTTGCCCTCTCATTGGCTGTAGTTCATCACCAATGTAATTTCCAGTCAGAACACATTTCACACAGCACGATTTTGAAAAGCAGATATTTAGTATGCCAGATATCTCACAGGCGTTGGCGACACATCGTCAGTTCTCTTAGATCGCTTCTTTGATAATTCACACTGTGAGCTTGTCACCCAGCTGTGTGAATGAACACTGATTTGCTTTTGTTCTTGAGCATTTGTCTGCAATGTCGCAAAATCTGTCAGTGAAAAATCAAGGAGCGTGAACTCTGCATAAGATAACCTTGCTTTGTGGAATACCCCCCAGGTGTACCCAATGAACTGCGGATTGAAGTAATTTGCGGGCAGAGCAGCCAATCACAAAGCTCCCAAAACCATTTCAATAAATGTATTTTACTTGATTGGATTTATCCAGTATTAATTGATGACTGATCATTTTCTTTTGCACATGACTTGAAACCACACATGGCCAGGAATCAGGAGACTGTCTGGAGTCACTCAGATGCTCGATTTAGAAAGGAGGTTAAGTGAAAACTCTGAGTATGTTAACCCTAAAATGAGGGACACTCTGGTAATTCTATAACATTGGGCAAGCAGAGTACATTAGAAAGTCTACTGTACGAAATTAAGATAAAATGCTGTCACTAGGGCGGTACCCTAAGGTAAACAAGTGATGGTACATCACCCCTAAATGGTACATATTAGTACCTTAAAGATACATTTTGGTATCTTTTTGGTTTTGTACTTTAGAGTACCGCCACAGTGACAGCAAAGCACCTTTTTTCTGACAGTGTAGAGCAGCAAGAAAAGTATGCCTCAGTCTCATGATCTTTCTTAGAATTTGTTTGTTGTTTCCTGGGCACAAACCTGTGAGAGCCATCAAAAGGGAATTTCACAGGATTGCAGGTCAGTGGTGTAGAAATCAGTTTAATTGAGGCTAATCTGATAAATGACATTAACTTGATAACAAATTGCCGCAACCCTTTGGAAGTAAACTACTAATTAGAATTTCCTTTAAGGTTTCGGATGTGGTTTGATACATTGATGACACATTTTCCCATCATCGCACCTTCAGAAAATGAAACAGATTACTGCATGGAATGGAAGGATGCCAGATGGAAGGGTAGTCAAAGATATGTCATAACCATCACCACAGCTGTTAAATAAACACAAATCTTTATTTGCTACAAATACAAAAACAACAGTTATTCTCTTTCCTGTTAGATTTTAATACTCTTTCAAAACTTGGTATTGGCGATCTCCTCTTCATCTGTCAGAGGTGCTGGTGCAGGTCGTCCCCCATTTTGCAAGCCTCCGCCTTCTTGCTGTTGGCTGAGTGGAAGCCAAATGTTAATTTTATTACCCTAATTAAGAAATGTAACAGTTTGGATTAGAGAACATTTAATTATGTTAAAAGATCATTAGACTATGTGGAAAAATCTGCTGCACATTGAAATAGACACTGAATTATATTTATTTAATGTGTCAGGTTCTTTTTTTTTTTTTTTTAGCCATGTTGCCTACGCCCATGAACCTTTTATGCTTAATGCTTTACCTGATTGAAATATGTTCGTATACTTCATTTTTAACTGCTGCCACATTTGTTTTCCTCCTCTGGGATACCATGGAAATTAATATTAGTTCATACTGTCAGTTTTCACCTAAAACATTGCCAAAGGATTAAACTCAAGCTTATTGAAATCAGAAGTATGCAGATATATTTGTGTTGGATGCTGTTGCCACGGTGATTCGTAATTTAGAAGCTTTTTGATCATGTTTTTGTTTCGTCGTGTTGCACACGGTTAACTCAAGCTGATTCAATTCAGCTTTTCTGTAACCGAAAATTCAGAGTTCCCATTCAAAAGCTTCACTCAGTGATGCACGAAGTGCATATGGGAACGTCTTATCGTGACCGGCTGTGAAAAGTGTTTAAACACATCAATGAAATTGACCTGGAGGCATTATAGGCTCGGTCAGTGACATCATCAGCGCACCTGCTACACAAGGCTATACATAGCTGAGCCCCAGCTATAAGCCTTCAGGTGTTTTTGTTTTCAGACCAAAACTGTGTGGTGTGCAAACAACCTCTCTGAAACATCTCTCTCTCTAAACTTTTCAAACTTGAATTGATCTCTTTGAAATACTTTCTCCCCCAGTTGAGGGCTGTCATGCCCTAGTGCGGGTGGACAACACAGCTACAGTCTCATATATAAATCACCAGGGAGGTCTGAGCTCACCCTATCTGAACAGAATAGCAAGACATATTTTTTCTGTTAGCCCAGGACGAGCTGCTGTCATTCAGAACAGTGTACATTAAGGGGCGGTTGAATGTCGGAGCAGATTTACTATCCAGACAGAAATTACAGATGGGGGAATGGAAACTCCACCCAGAAGTATTCAAGCAGATCTGGACTAGATTTTACAGAGCGGAAGTGGATTTCTTCACCTCTTATCAGACAGTGCAATGTCCCTTCTACTTCTCTCACAGTCACCCAGCTCCGTTGGGTTTGGATGTAATAGCTCATACCTGGCCTAAAATGCACCTGTATGGTTTCCCTTCTGTAAGCTCTGCTCCCAGGAGTTCAATCCAGGCTTCCCCAACAAGGGTCTTGCCTCAAAAGCACTGCGTTAATTGAACATAATATTGTTCTTGGAGATGGTGTCTCTCCTCAACGGCTTGCCATGGGCAATTCCGGTGAGTAAGGACCTTCTGTGTCAGTCAGAAGGCATGATATTTCATGATATTTCATGACCTGTGGAATGGTCTTCAAACTAAAAAGACCTGAAGGCTTACAGGTTGAGCTCAGCTATAGCCTCTGATGACATCACAGACCGAGGCTATAATACCTCCAGGTCAATTTTATTAATGTGTTTAAACACACTTTTCACAGCTAGTCACGATAAGACATTCCCATCTATACCATAATGGTAGTTAAACAAACCCAGTGTGAGATAGAGTTAGTTTAAACAAACCAATTCAATCTAACTTTGTTGGTACCATGACACTGGTCATTAACTTTTTTTCCGGTTAACTCAGGCTTTGATTCATATGCATGTGAAAAGCAGATGTGATTCCAGATGTGAACCTGATTCCAAAAAAGTTGGGACACTGTACAAATTGTGAACAAAAATAATGCAATGATGTGGAAGTTTCAAACTTCAATATTGTATTCATAATACAATGAGATATGAAATGTTTAAAACTGATTTTTAAAAAAAATAAATAAGGAAAGAATACTTTGATTTTAAATTTCATGGCATCAACACATCTAAAAAAAAAAAGTTGGTACAAGGCCATGTTTAGCGTTTATATCTCTGAATATCTCCTATTAGAGCATAATCTGCAAATGTCTGGGAACTGAGGAGACAAGTTGCTCCAGTTTAGGATTAGGAATGTTGCCCTATTCTTGTCTAATACATGCTTCTAGTTGCTAAACTGTCTTTTTTGTCGCATCTTCCTCTTTATGATGTGCCAAATGTTTTCTATGGGTGAAAGATCTGGACTGCAGGCTGGCCAGTACCCGGATCCTTCTTGTATGTAGCCATGATATTGTAATTGATGCAGTATATGGTCTGGCATTGACATGTTGTAAAATACAAGGTCTTCCCTGAAAGAGACAATGTCTGGATGGGAGCATATGTTGTTCTAGAACTTAGATATACTTTTCAGCATTGATATTGCCTTCCCAGATGTGTAAACTGCCCATGCCACACACACTCATGCAACCCCATACCATCAGAGATGCAGGCTCCTGAACTGAGCGCTGATAACAGCTTGGGTTGTCCTTGTCCTCTTTAGTCTGGATAACATGCCATCCATGCCAAAAAATAAATAAATAAATAATAATAATAATTATTATTATTCGTCTGACCACAGACCAGTTTTGCACTTTGCCACAGTCCATTTGAGCCTTGGCCCAGAGAAAATGCCTGCACTCCTAAATTGGGTTTATATAGCGCTTTTTATTTTCTATAGAGTTTTAGCCAGAAACCCATGTGGATTGTGCCAGTGGATTGTGTTCACCGACAACACAATTTGTAATGTGATTTCCATTACAGTAGGATTCCTGTATTTGATGCAGTGCTGTCTAAGTGTCCAACGATCACAGGCATCCAGTATGTTTTTTTCCGGCCTTGACCCTTATGCTCAGAGATTGTTCCAGATTCTCTGAATCTTGGGATGATACTATGCAATGCAGTTGATAATAACTTAAAACTCTTTGAATTTTTTTTTTTTTTTCTCTTAGAAACTCCTTTCTAATATTGCTCCACTATTTTTCGCCACAGCATTCGAGAAATTGGTAATCTTCTGGCCATATTGACTTCTGAGAGATACTGCCTCTTTTTATACCCAATATTGTTGTCAATTCACCTAATAAGTTGTAAATTGGTCCTCCAGCTGTTCTTTATATATACATTTAACTTTTCTGGCCTCTTATTTCTACCTGTCCCAACATTTTTGGAATGTGTTGCTCTCATGAAATCCAAAATGAGCCAATATTTGGCATGGCATTTCAAAATGTCTCACTTTTAACATTTGATATGATATGTCATCTATATTATATTTTGAATAAACTATAAGTTTATGAGATTTGTAAATTATTGTATTCCTTTTTTATTCACAGTTCGTACAGTGTCCGAACTTTTTTGGAATTGTGTTTGTAGAGAATGGAGGGAGTTGCACACTGTTGTCCAATCTGGTCCTGCATAAGGGGCTAGTTGTTAGAGTAAGGGCTTTTTTTTCTTAAGCATGAGGGAGCCAAATTAGGGCGTTTTAATGTAGTCCACAGAAGAACTTGACATCTTGGTTTTCAGCAAAGTGAAACAACAACACCTGGCCTCATTAACTCTGTGACGTTCAAATAAAAAAATTGGTTATGGAAATATTTGCTGTCAGAAAAATAGTACATTACTGTCACTGGGGCCAGCCGGATCTCACGAAAAATATGTATAAATAGTACGAGTGTGCAATGTCGTGGAATGTATACGCCAAAACTCATTTTGGCGTGCATATGATATGCTGTTTTTCGCGTGCATATGATACGCACTTTAAGGCGTATTATACATACGAATCCCCCACCCCATTACCCTAAACCTACCAAAGAGAGCATGTCATATATACGTCATAAAATGAGTTTTGGCGTATACATTCCACGACATTGCACACTCGCACTGTTTATACGCATTTATGTGTGATCGGGTTGCTGGGGCAGTACCCTAAGGTACCGAAAAGGTACTTATATGTAGCTTTATATGTAGGTACTTATATGTAGTAGGTTACTAATATACGCATTCCTAGAGTACTGATACGTACATTTTAAGCTACTAAAATTTATAATATACATATTAGGATACTTATTTAAATTACTAATATTTATAATATACTAACATTTAGGGGTGAGATGATTTTACAAAGATGTACCTTTTCACTTTTGTACCTTAGGGTAGCGTCCCATTGACAGCACTCTACTTTTTTTTTTCTTCTGAGTGTTCCCTGTGCTCAGAGAAGATTGTGTCTGAGGTGATAAGTAGCCATCCAGTTCAAGATGACAATGGGTCATGCAACAATATACACTGATATTGTGGATTCAGAAGCAGAATGAGGAATGAGATATACTGTTAAGGGTCATCAGCATAGTAGTGATAAAAGAAGCTCTGTGATTGGATGATGGCTTTCAGCAATCCATTGCTGACGGAGAAGAAATGGATTTCAAGCACTGGGCTACTTCAGTGAAGGGTGTGAGTCTTTCTAGATGAGGACATATTATCCAGGTTAGATATAAACCAGGAAAGGGTGGTTGCACATTATTTGGTGAGAAGCTGGGGAATGTTCTCGTCTGAGTCTCAAATGAGGTTAGTAACAGAAAGGGTGAAGCGATCATGTGGTAGGCAATGTCAGAGGTGTTGGAGAATGAGTTTTGTAAAAGTGGGTCATGAAGTCCTAAGCAGTGAGTGTGAATGCCGGAGAAGTTGGGGAGGGGGTAAAGAAGGTGTGAGAAGGTAACAGAAACTGCACACAGATGGTGTGTGCGCTAATTTAATTTCTCTTCTGTCTGTGCAACTGACAAAAATAAAATCCTAACATGCAATTAAGGGAGACATACTTGCTAAATATTTTTAGTCGGTGCATGGTTTCATTGTCAAGCCACATACATCCTTTCTCGTCATGCTAGAAACTTAATACTGCCCACGTAAATCTTGTCAAGGAACCTTGGCTATTAGGAAAAAAAAAAAAAACTACCTTGCAGGGCGAGTGTGGTCAACATTACAGTTGAGGCAGGAGAGATAGAGCTGACCCTGCCCATATTGTGCAAAACTCATTATATCTGCAAGAAATGTTGTGCAAAGTGAGTATGTTATTAGTACCCATGAGGTCATTGCATAACTCTCCAGAGGGTGAAAGCAAGTCAGTTCGTAGATTTACTGGCGCTCTTGCAGTTCACTGGACTTATAATTTGCAAATTCTAGTAATTTAACAATGCTTAACTATAATAAGGCCACCGACTACTTTACCAGTTTCACAGTGCAGGGCTAATTGTTATTCTCCATAAATGTAAAATTTGTAATTTATTGCACGACACCATTGCCATTTCAGGTACAGTATGTGCACAATTCATCCTCAGCCTCCTCTCAAACTAATGTTTTAATAATGACCGACCTATATTTTAAAGTACAGTAAAAGAGTCTTCTTCTTTTTCAGTTTTAGGGTCAAAATACTTTACAGAGTAACAAAAAAATAAATAAAAAAAATTAAAAATGATGTTGATCGTACATTTACAGACGTTAAACACTGAATGGGGTCAAATTGACCCCAAAGATAATATGGTTAAGAATACTGAATACTTTCAAAATCAATACACTTGGATTTTACCTTATAATTGTAGCCCTCTCACCAGTAAATATGGCCTATTATGTCTAGGGGACCTTCCAAAAGACACTAACTTGGGGAGAGGCACATTTCTAAATTATTTAATTTCAGTTAAACACAAAACCCAGATCTTCAGATACCACTATAAGTGTCAGTTTAGTGTTTTAACAATTTAAATTGGAAGTAATTACAAACTGGTGTTCAACAGTTCACAACGTAAATCTATGATCTGTAAAAAAAAAAATTACCTTACCACTTTTCCTTTCCTCCCCAGGAAACCACAAAAAAAATATTTAATGAACAATAAACATTTGTTTATTAAACCGGAACTCTTTTGATTCTGTTTTTTTTTCCTCAAATGGAAAATAATCCTTTCAAATGGAAATCTAAACAATGAAATCACAATTCACATCAAGTCCAGAAAATCACATTAAACCCCCCCAATGTAATGAGTTCTACCCAGCTGGGATTTTAGTTCAATCGTTGGCGCGCTACGGTGGAGCTCTTTGTAATTTGACACCACATTGAATACTCACAAATCCAGAGAAATGACAACTCGAGGAAATCGATCCGGGTCCAGAATAAGGAAACACATAGAAAGGAACAGCATTAACCTGGAGCCATCCAGCGATGATAATAAAGATGTCCCAACGAACTCCATCCGCGAGTGAATCCCGATGTGCAGCACTTAACACAACACACACCACAGCTGTGCTCTCGCGCTGCGATCAGTCAATCTTCGATGCACGTTGCTCACTCACTTTAGATCCCTTTCCAGTTCGCTCCACTTTTCAAAGTACCATTAACTTCCTTCCCGAACATAATCTTGCGAATATTCAATGCCAATAGTTCTTTAACTGTTGTAATTCGTTAAACTCTGTCAACAAAACAAACTTTTTCTACGTTTTCAACACACTATATGCAAAGAAAGGGTTTTTTTTCTCTTGCAATACGTTGTTTTCTAATTCTCATTCAACTTTTTACTATCTTTTTTTTTCCCACGAGCTCTCTATTTTCCCCACAAGCTCTCGAGTCCCCACGAGCTCTCTATTTTTTCTTCCTCATCCCGCCCCCTTGAACTTCAGGGGTCACCATCAGAACACTTCATTGGATAAACATATTTCCACTAAAATAAAAAAACACTTTGTGTGATGTTCTCCTACATTTCAACTGCAAGACTTTTCTTTAAACATTCAACAAATATGAATCACATTGAAAATTACTTAGAGAGATAGTTTCTTATTTCCAACAATATGAATCCCCATTCCAACACTCAAATACTCATTCACATGAGCTAATGACTCTTTTTTTCCTTTTTATAAAACTCTTCTTTTCAACAAAGAAATAAACCTCCATAAAAAAAAATATAAAAATAAATCCTTAATTTTGGAAGGGCTCTACATTCTCTCCCCACCAAAAATCGTTATGTCCTCATAACGAAGGAAACAGAGAACACAATTTACATTTCACCTTTCAATATCTTAACTCTTTTTTTTTCTTATATGAAACACTTAAGCACTTTTCAAATGAGTGAGCAAGATAATATCACAATAGACCCATGTCTATACTGAAAGGAAACACTCAAATTAGTGTCTAGTAGGTAAGTCAACTGAACAGGTACTCAACCTTCTCGCAGGTACATTCATCCATAAAAAAACAGTAGAACAGTATCTAACAGGGCTTACAACTTTAGTTTGAGCAATGGCAGGCTCAAATTTTGGCTCTCCGAGAGTATCATATGTAAATCTCTTAGGCACAATTCTCTCTCTCTGAGACCTTCTATAATTTTCAGTTACATCAGCAGAGATGTCTTGAGCTACACCAACCTCATTCCCATTTGAGCAATCTTGGCCCTCACTTGAAACATCATCACAGATGTCTGACAATCGGCTCACATTATGCAAGATACCAGAATCACTTTCTGGTAGCAGTCTTGAAACAGACTCTACAGATTCATCAGGCTCAATTCTTGGAGGAATCTCAACTGTTTCGTCAGTGTGCTCAGAAACATCCTCAAAAACACCTTGTTCAACCCTCTCCTGAACAGCATTATCAGAAACCACTCCATCACTCTGAGAAGTGCCTCTTCTCCCAGCAGTCAAAGGATGATTTTCAGGTACGCGATACCACCCCCCATACATGTCATCCTCACTCTCTGAACTTTCATCAGCATGGTGATCAACTCTGGTTTCTGATTCTTGCCTTACAGGTGCATCCTCCCCTTCCTGCTCTGGTCTCTGATTCTGTTCAGCATTCTTCCTTTTCCTCAGAACTCTCTTTCTAGGTTTCGGAACACTGTCAGGAACTTGTTGCTGCCTCAACCCTTGACCAATAGGAAGAATGTGATTCCTATGCAAAATCTTAACAGCTCCAGTTCCACTCTCTGGCTTAAGACGAAACACAGGTAAGTTTGGCATTTGACTCTGGACAATGTAGGGCTCAGCACTCCATCTGTCTGCCAACTTGTGCTTCCCTTGAAGTCCAAGATTCCTGATCAAGACTCTGTCTCCAGGAACAAGGTGAGTGTAACGCAGTCTCTGATCGTATCTTCTCTTATTTCCTGCGTTTTTCTTTCCAGCTTTTTCCTCTGCCAGCTCATATGCAGACTTTAACTCTCTTTGCATGTTCTGCACGAAGCGCCGGTAAGACTTTGTGGACGTCCCATCACTAGACACACCAAAACTCAGGTCTATGGGCAATCTGGCTTCCCTTCCGAACATAAGGAAGTAAGGCGAGTATCCTGTGGCTTCGTTCAAACTGCTATTGTACACATGTACGAGATGTGCAATGTGACGGCTCCACTGCTGTTTCTGCCTCGAATCCAGGGTCCCCAACATATCCAAAAGTGTCCGGTTAAACCGCTCCGGTTGCGGATCACCCTGGGGATGGTACGGTGTTGTCCGAGATTTCTCCACTCCTAATAAGTCAAACAACTCATGGATGAGCCTACTCTCGAAATCCCGTCCCTGGTCCGAATGCATCCGTCTAGGCAGTCCATAGTGAATGAAGTATTTCTCCCACAGGACCTTTGCAACGGTGGACGCCTTCTGGTCCTTAGTCGGAAACGCCTGTGCATATCTTGTGTAGTGGTCTGTGATGACAAGGACATTACAGATGTTCTTGGAGTCTGGCTCTATAGATAAAAAATCCATACACACAAGATCCATTGGCCCATTACTAGATAAGTGTGACAATGGTGCCGCTCTTTTTGGCAGAGTCTTCCTCTGGACACATCTGGCACAGGTTTGGCAGTACTTCTCCACCTCAATCTTCATTCGTGGCCAGTAAAATCTTTCTCTTACCAAACCATAGGTCTTATCAAATCCCAGGTGTCCCGAATCATCATGCAGAGACCTGAGAACTACTTCATGGAACTTCCTGGGCAGGCACAACTGCTCACGACGAGGTTTGTCTGGGACTTTAGTACACCGAAACATCACTCCATTCTCCAGAACTAATCTGTCCCATTCTCTCATTATTAAAGGAAGGTCCTTGTGAGCTTCTTTCTTGACCTTGGACAGATCTCCTCCTTTTAGGGCTCTCCATATCTCTCCAAGACAAGGGTCCTCCTGCTGAGCATCTGACAGATCTACAGAACTTATTTTTGGAATCGTGGAGGTATTCAAAGTAGCTAAGTTCCAGTAAGTTCTGGGGACTGCTTTAGGAGATACTCCCAGTGACGTGATAATCCTGCTGGCAGTGGTGAAGCAGCTGGACTTGTCTTGCCCTGACAGGTTACACAGGGATCTCACTCCAGAGGATGATATATTAGTCCACTCCTGGTCCTTCACTCTCTTGTGAGGACGCCGAGACAAAGCATCGGCATCAACATTTTGTCTCCCAGGCCTGTACTTGAGACTGAAGTCATAAACAGAAAGAGCCGCCAGCCACCTATGTCCTGTAGCATCCAATTTTGCTGTGGTCAAAACATAAGTTAGTGGATTGTTGTCTGTCTGCACTTCAAACTTTACTCCATACAGGTAGTCATGTAGCTTGTCGACAACAGCCCACTTTAATGCCAAGAACTCAAGTTTGTGGACTGGATAGTTCCTTTCAGAAGGCGTCAAACTTCTGCTGACAAAAGCTACAGGCCTCAACCCCTGTCCCTGGTCCTGATACAGTACCCCGCCCAACCCTTCACAGCAGGCATCAACATGTAGGACGTACGGGAGCTGAGAGTTGGCAAAGACCAACACAGGAGCCTTGGTAAGTCTCACCTTCAACTCATTGAAAGCAGCTTCACATGCATCATCAATAGTATGTACTCAGGAAAACAGGGAATGACTGTTAAGCATTAAAGCTCTCTTCACAAAATTCTCAAAGAAACCAAGTATGCACATAAATTACTTCCAAATTTTCACTGAACATACACGTTCACAGCGTCTAAGAAAACACAATCTGAAATGATCTGAAAGATCCCGGACGAGCCCCCATAAAATGTAGCCCTCTCACCAGTAAATATGGCCTATTATGTCTAGGGGACCTTCCAAAAGACACTAACTTGGGGAGAGGCACATTTCTAAATTATTTAATTTCAGTTAAACACAAAACCCAGATCTTCAGATACCACTATAAGTGTCAGTTTAGTGTTTTAACAATTTAAATTGGAAGTAATTACAAACTGGTGTTCAACAGTTCACAACGTAAATCTATGATCTGTAAAAAAAAAAATTACCTTACCACTTTTCCTTTCCTCCCCAGGAAACCACAAAAAAAATATTTAATGAACAATAAACATTTGTTTATTAAACCGGAACTCTTTTGATTCTGTTTTTTTTTCCTCAAATGGAAAATAATCCTTTCAAATGGAAATCTAAACAATGAAATCACAATTCACATCAAGTCCAGAAAATCACATTAAACCCCCCCAATGTAATGAGTTCTACCCAGCTGGGATTTTAGTTCAATCGTTGGCGCGCTACGGTGGAGCTCTTTGTAATTTGACACCACATTGAATACTCACAAATCCAGAGAAATGACAACTCGAGGAAATCGATCCGGGTCCAGAATAAGGAAACACATAGAAAGGAACAGCATTAACCTGGAGCCATCCAGCGATGATAATAAAGATGTCCCAACGAACTCCATCCGCGAGTGAATCCCGATGTGCAGCACTTAACACAACACACACCACAGCTGTGCTCTCGCGCTGCGATCAGTCAATCTTCGATGCACGTTGCTCACTCACTTTAGATCCCTTTCCAGTTCGCTCCACTTTTCAAAGTACCATTAACTTCCTTCCCGAACATAATCTTGCGAATATTCAATGCCAATAGTTCTTTAACTGTTGTAATTCGTTAAACTCTGTCAACAAAACAAACTTTTTCTACGTTTTCAACACACTATATGCAAAGAAAGGGTTTTTTTTCTCTTGCAATACGTTGTTTTCTAATTCTCATTCAACTTTTTACTATCTTTTTTTTTCCCACGAGCTCTCTATTTTCCCCACAAGCTCTCGAGTCCCCACGAGCTCTCTATTTTTTCTTCCTCATCCCGCCCCCTTGAACTTCAGGGGTCACCATCAGAACACTTCATTGGATAAACATATTTCCACTAAAATAAAAAAACACTTTGTGTGATGTTCTCCTACATTTCAACTGCAAGACTTTTCTTTAAACATTCAACAAATATGAATCACATTGAAAATTACTTAGAGAGATAGTTTCTTATTTCCAACAATATGAATCCCCATTCCAACACTCAAATACTCATTCACATGAGCTAATGACTCTTTTTTTCCTTTTTATAAAACTCTTCTTTTCAACAAAGAAATAAACCTCCATAAAAAAAAATATAAAAATAAATCCTTAATTTTGGAAGGGCTCTACATTATATTGTATATATGAAGAGTATTAAATCAATTACAGTCAAATAAATTAATAATTATAATACTAAAAACCTTGCTTTTTAAATAAATAACTGTAACACTTAAAACCCATGCTTTTTTAGCCAAACATCTGTGCTAGGACATGTATTTAATGCATCATATACAATGGCAATGCAACTTTACAGTTTATCAAATATGTATTTTCTTTAAGTATATTCATCAATCCTGTCATTTGTAATCTGAGATATAAATAAATATATGTATGTGTTATGTGTTCCTGTAGCTCAAACAGTAGGCACTAGCAATGCCAATGTCATGGGTTCCATTTTCAAGAGAAAGCAACTGAGAAAATGAATGCAATGTTAGTCACTTTGGATAAAAGCGTATGCCAAATGCGTAAATGTAAATGTAGCCTTTAAATGTCATGTTACAGTTAAATTATACATTGTATTGGCAAGTTTTAACCCTAGCTTTGAATATGTTAAAGATGTTTGAGACAAAATTTCATAGCTTTTTTAACTAAACATTTGCCATTTTCTATGTGTTACAATTATACCTGGTTTCCCCAGCCAAGTATATTTCAGGAATGAAAGCACACAGTTGCATTAGCTGCTGATTCTGAGCTTGGCAGTCTAAATGAAAGAAAGACAGTGAAATGCTGGAAAATAGAAGAGCTCATTAGAACATTAAAAACTAGCAGTCAGAGGCATGCTGTGCGCATAGTCCAACAGGTGCTCCAATAATGCAGAACTATGCACAATTTAACTGTAACGTATAAAAATGATGTGAGGGGGGAAAAGTCATGTTGAAAGCTATCCAATTAACATTCATTAAATCAAGCTTACTTCACAAATATTTTCGAGCTTAAACATGCTTTTCTATGAAAAAAAAAATGCTTTCAGATATACCAAGGCCAATAATTAATATTTCATAAGTGCAAAAGGACCTCTAAATTAATTTATTAGCATGGAGGTATGCAGTGAATATAGATTTTTAATGCTCGGATTTGACATTTCATTAATTCATGTCGTGTGCACATAGGTGTTTACTGTGGGCACAGCATTCCAATGACACACACAAACACATGAGAATGCATTCTCACCCCCTCGCTCACACACACAGGCACATATGCACACAAATACACACAACACACACACACACACACACACACACACACACACACACACACACACACACACACACACACACACACACACACACACACACACACACACACACACACACACACACACACACACACACACACACACACACACACACACACACACACACACACACACACACACACACACACACACACACACACACACAAGGACCAACTTGGCATACACTGATTTAATGAGATATCTTTCTGTCTCTGTGAAATTTCTGCCAGTACATAGAGTGCTGAGACGTTAAATAAACATCCAATTCTCAATTTCACATCTGCCTCGCCTTTCAAATATTGAGAAATGCCAGGGCACACTAGAAACTATCGTGGGATGCTTCACAGTGAGTGACTGCTATATGCAATATGTGAAAATCACTTCAAATAATCAAAGACAAGCCGGACACATGCATAATCTGGATAGAAAAAAAAAAAAGCACACTCATTTATTATGCGTTTCTTTTTCTTTTTGTTTCTTTCTTTAAGGATTTCACCTTTGGGCTCTTGAGACATAGGCATATTCTTTGACGATTAAGCCATTCGTGATTTTATTAGAGCCACAAATATTTCTGTAAAACATTTCCTTTGTAATAATTGTATCATTTGCAATATTAACAGCAGATGATTGTTTTCACATATACTGTACTGTTTGTGTTCATTAATCATATGCAAATAAGCTTACTGAGAAGTATATTTTCAACATGCATCTATTTTTGTATTTTTTCTAAATGTAATGCTCAAAAGCATTTGTTAATGTTATAAGTAAAAGGCATGCTAATTAGATTAAGTTAAGGCTTTATTATTATTATTTTAAATTATGTTAGCTAAAGATATATTTTTCTGGAATCATACGTTACTTAGAGAGCTGTGTATTCTTTTGCAGGAAATAATCAAAATAATGTATAAATAATATTAAAATACAACTGGCATTTTGTGTGGTCTGTGCTAATTTGTCGCCAATTAAGAAGAAAATAAAAATAAAAATACTTCTCTATTTTTTAATGGAAAATTACCTGTAATGTGTTGAATGCAAAGAAGTACACCTAAGATGAAATGTCAAGTATCTTGTGTCATGTGCCATTAACAAATGAGAAATAAACTGCCAGGACAGCACTCTGAACAAGGTAGGCTTACTGTATGCCATGCAGTGTTTTTTTATGGAACACCCCAAAACAGTTTTTACAATTTCACAAAAACAAATTGGCAGTTTTATGTGTTTCTCTGTATCTTTACTGTCAAAACACTCTGCAAATATTTGCTATGCAGTAACAATAGTTGCTCTCCGCTTTGCTCTGTTCTCGGCTCTGCATGATTTGGCTGTCAAGTAGACTCTGGTTATTAAAAGATATTCCTCTGCTTCCCATTTCCTAGCAAATCAAAGGATTATGAATCTTATTTCCTTCCCATAAAGATTAAATGAAAAATCAGTGCTCTAATGGATGGGCCTATTTTAATCTAGCACATTAATACTTTAGTATGCAGGATATTATTGTTCTATTACAATGGCCATAATCATTTTTGTTTCATAATCTCTGTCAGTCCTGAAATTGTTCACTTCGTTTAATGCTGGTTCTTGCCAAGAGGATCATTAATTACCGACTGATCTCAAGGTCTGTTTGGAAGAAAAGCATGTTTGACGGCAATTTGTGTCAAAAAAGGCATGTTAAACCGGTCCGACTGTAATACAAAGATATAAGAATGCTTTTTTTGTCCAAATACCTTTTAACTGCTACAGTTTAGTATGCACTATGCAAAAAAAAAAAAAAAACATAAATAAATAAATAAATAAATAAATAATACTCTGATCAATTGGACTAACTTAAATTACAAAATGGTCTTCAGATGGATAATGCTGGGGATATTAGCCTGACAAGCCAGACCCACATCAAGATGTTTGGTCTGGAAACTCACCATTGACAGGGCTCAATCCGAGGGGCGGGATAAACGGTTGTCTTTCAAACTCCCTCTGCAGGCGATAGGATAGCGCTACACCAACCAGAGCAACGAACATGAAGCAGAGCTTGTTGACAGATTAAACATTCGCCGTATCCAGTCAGCAAAACCCCGAACACATCTTCCCTTTTTAAGAATGACTTCAGTGTCGTTCTTTGCTCTTTTCTCAGAGAAAAGTAACTCCAAGTCTTCCAGAGTCGCGGTCAAAGCTGATTCGAAAGACCGCCGTTCGCCAGTTTCTGTGTTTACTAGAAGCACGCAAACGCAACTCGGCCGTCGTCATTATGGCCCCGCCCACCGACTCTATACACGATGTGATTGGCCCAGCAAGAGTTAGGCGAAAACAGCTCAGAAGGGTATTGAGAGTTCCTAGACGACACTCGCGGGCAGATTAAATTTGCTGCCGCTAGGGTGCTTCTAGATTTCTAGGCTATGGGGATATGACACTTACCAAGTTCTTTTTAAAATGAATAACATATGGCTATTGTCATTCTGTCATGTCACACTTTCAGGAACACTTCTGAGAAAAATAAAAAAAATAAAATCCATCCAGTGGATATTAGTCACTGCTGTATATGGATATACACACAAACTGATAAGCAGAGGCATAAAGTCAAGTATAATTGTCAAGTGTATGTACTTTATCAGTGTTGTTCTTTGTAAAATGTTTACTCCTCAACATACCGAAGCAAAATATTGTACTTTTTACTGTACTATGTTTCATATTGAATATAATTTAATACTTTCTTACTTTTACTCAAGTACAAGTAATTAAAAGTTTTACTTGAGTGCAAGTAAGAAAGTACAAAAAAAAGTTTTTCTGAAACGTACCGCAGTAAAACAAGTATGGCGTTATACTTTGAAATGTAGTGAAGTAAAAGTCCAGACAAAACCGATAAAAAATTACAAAAGTACATAGCCTATACTTTTTATTTAATTGAGTAGAAAGTAAACATACTTCAGTACCTTTTGCCTCTGCTGTTCAGGCAAAACATAATGACCACCTTCCAAATTGGTCCCCCTTTTGCTGCCAAAACAGCCATGACCCGTCAAGTCTCCGCCAGAGCCCTGAAGGTGTGCTGTGGTATCTGTCACCAATATGTTAGCAGCAGATCTTTTAAGTCCTGTAAATTGTGATGTGGGGCCTCTATGGATTAAACTTGTTTGCTCAGCACATCCCACTGATGCTCGATTGGATTGAGATCTGGGGAATTTGGAGGTCAACACCTCAAACTCATTGACCATTCCTGAACCATTTTGGCTTTGTGGCAGGGCGCATTATCCTGCTGAAAGCAGTGTTGCCAACTTAGTGACTTTGTCGCTATTCTCTTGTGCTTATCACTTATATTACTCACTATCACATATCTTGAGTTCATCCAGTCTCTCAATTCAGATTATTTTACACATATAAACGTTTAATCATTCACTATATCACACTCCTTCTATTGTATGACAGAAATATATAGGAAATGAGAACATATTCACTGGACAGTCAGCTGATTATATTATTTTAAAATAATGTATGTGAGCACGGATTAGGAGAGAAAACACATTAGGCAGGCATGTTGCATGTACGACATGGTGACGTCACTGATATGACGCATGACGTCATCAAGGGACATTTCTTGACTTTTGGGCAGGCTTTAGCTACTTTCCTTATATGAGTTATATATATATATATATATATATATATATATATATATATATATATATATATATATATATATATATATATATATATATATATATATATATATATATTAAATAGTTGGCAACACTGGCTAAAAGAGGCCACAGCCACCAGGAAAATCACAGGGTATCTTTTCCATGTTAATTCAAGTTTTTGTCCCCTCTACAGCAACGTAATGATTCTATTTTAGAAATGGTTTCTATTTCTGCAACATCGCAGCTGGAACAACAACACAAAACATGGCAATGATAATCTCAGGTAGTGTTTATGTGCTTTATTTAATGTTATAAGTGTGTAATGTGACTTTGAATATAATTTAGTGCTCCCAGCTTTCTAACGTAGTCAGCAACAATGAATGATTCACCTCAGATCTTGAAACGAAACAAATTATGAACAAACTAGTATATTCTATACAGTATATGAACATAATATTTATGTAACTATTATGTACTAGTAATATTTTTTGTTGTCCCATTGGTGTAATGTTTGTGAATTTGATTATGCACTTATCCATTTCCTTGTGAGTGCCGTCTAGATTAAGCTAAGACGAGAGCCCGTCCACATGCTGTTCTGATTGGCTGTGGGTTTTGATTGATTTTTTCACATCTCATAGTCAAGTTGTGCCTGTTGTGGATAGACAAGTTACTTATCGCGACACGTGTAGTTAGGACATGGTGTTAGGGAGGTGGTATGTGTCAAGTAATATCCATATGGATCCAGGATCCAAGATTTCCCAGCATAACATTGCCCAAAGCATCACACTGCTTCCGCCAGCTTGCCTTCTTCCCATAGTGCATCCTGGTGCCATGTGTTCCCCAGGTAAGTAACACACACACCCGGCAATCCACGTAATGTAAAAGAAAATGTGATTCATCACACCTTCTTCTATTGCTCCGTGGTCCAGTTCCCATGTGCATCAATGAGCATTGGCTGCTCAAGACCCTGTTACTGGTTCACCACTGTTATTTCCTTAGACCACTTTTGATATATACTGGCCAGCCATCACAATTTGGCCCTTGTCAAATTCGTTCAAATCATTACACTCGCCAATTTTCCGTGCTTCTAACATCAACTTTGAGGACAAAATGTCCACTTGCTGCCTAATATCCCACTAATAAAATCCAACCCACTAACAGGTGCCAGGAGAAAGAGATAATCAGTTTCATTCATTTTATCTGTCAGTAACCATAATGTTATGCTTGATATATATATATATATATATATATATATATATATATATATATATATATATATATATATATATATATATATATATATATATATATATATATATATATATAATTTACATATTTTGATTGTTTCAGCAAACAGTTTGCTACGTAAAAGCAGTTTGACATCATTAAAGTGGGATCAGATTCTGGAAAAAAGCATGCTAGAAAATGACCAAATGAATGATCATTAAATGATGATGAATATGCTTGAGGCCTGTGAGCAATTTGACCACTGGTGACCTGAAAAAAAATCACAGTCATGACATCTGTCTAATAGAAAATCTGTTAGGAATGATATATTACCATGACTTTTTTTTCTCTTTTTTTTTGTAAGGTAGGAACTGTTCGCTGCTGCCAAGGGTGAATATCATAATCATCACCATTTATGTTAGACAACCAGTATTTGTTCCTTTTCAGAACACGAATGATTCATTTTCAACAGCTCAATGTATGCTTAGAGGTTTTGGTGCAAGGGGTAAGTACAGTGCTATAATACTACATATTTAAAATAATTCAGAGCATAACCACGAGACATTTCAGTGTACTGACAAAAAAAAAAGAGAAAAAAAAGGAAAAAAAAAAGATTGTTGTCAAATCACCCTCTTGCCTCATAACCACTCATTCACGATCATGTAAAGTCAAACGGTTGTTCTCTCCTTTAAAATTATTTCCGAAATCCTTAGAATATTTTAATGCTAATATTATAAGCTCACAAGCATAATATGATAAGCTGACAAGCTTATTCTAAGCTGTGAAGTTTAAAGAGTTTCTCCCATTAGTTATCGGACGGAGCATTAAATTGCACTGCCGCTCTAGCAGGTACAAAGTTAAATTCTCTTTTAACTTGGAAAGGAGATTAGTTTGACTGCCAGTGACAGTGTCATATACAGAGGGGCTGGGGTTTATCTGGGCTGCGTGCGAAGCACAGGTGTTTGGGTACGGGACCAGGAAACAGACAGAGGCGATTATCTGACGGCCTGTGATATGCACTGAGTTGTCAGTCTGCACAGAGAGTAACTACAGCTGTGCAAGGCAAAACATCGCCATGGCAACCCTGTTAACACAGTGCCAGTGCCACATTGCATTGCCTGACAGAAGTCAAACACTAGTCGAAATCTGATGCGAGTGAATCAGCTAAAACTGAGGACAAAAACTATAAACACTACCATTCAAAAGTTTGGGGGTTGTAAGAATTATTAATGTTTCTGAAAGAAGTACCTCACGCTCAGACAGCATTTATCTGATCACAGTTAAGCAGTAATATTGTGAAATTATTTTAATTTTTTTTGCAAAATCATTCCAGTCTTCAGAAATAATTTGCTGCTCAAGAAGAAACATGTATTATTATAACTGATGTTGAGAGCAGTTGTGCTGTTTAACTATAATATAATTATTTTTTTCAGGATTATTTGTTGAATATAACTTTTTTTTTATTATTATTATTACTATTTGAAATATTATTTAAACAATTATTTTATACCATATAGCATAACATTATTTCTTCTTCTTCTTCTTCTTCTTCTTCTTCTTCTTCTTCTTCTTCTTCTTCTTCTTCTTCTTCTTCTTCTTCTTCTTCTTCTTCTTCTTCTTCTTCTTCTTCTTCTTCTTCTTCTTTTTAATTTACATCTTTACTCTTTTTGTTCCTAATATCAAAAAAAAAATGTGTAAGCATACTGCATATTTGTGCATTTAATTGTTTTATTTGCGATATTACAATGAAACAAATTATGCGTACATCATTTTTGCAATCATTTTGATGGTTTAATAAAACTTGTTTCAAACTTATTGGGTCATTAAAACTGTTATACAAATGTTTTATTTATTGTGTTATTTATCTATTTCGTCATGTTCCTGTTGTAAATAATGGTGCTAACACCAAGGTCATTGGTTCAAGCTCAGTTAGGAAGTGTGTGAACAGATAAAATGCATAATTTACAGGCAAAGTAAGTCACTTGGGATAAAAGCATCCGTTAAATGCATAAATGCAAGTAAAAGAATATATTCTCAGTCGTATTTTACCCAAGAGGTATCTCTCTTAACATGCATGGCGCATGGCCGGTCAGCAACAATGAATCTCTTCGCATTAACCTCCAAGTCAAGCCATTGATCTGTTTTGCTAAACTCCAGGGATCCAGAGAGTTGCCGATGGATCAATGCCTTATTGAAAGAAATGATGCTGATGACCAACATGAAATGTGCCTTTGACTTTTCAAATATGTATCTTTTTATGTCAAGCCCTGTCATATGGCCATTTCCCACCAAAAACCATTCACATACATACTAGAAGTTAATACAAAACTTTTTTTTTCCCAACTTGAGCTTGTAAAATGACTGGATGTGTAAAAACATGGAGCTCTAATGATAGCCGAAATACAAGACACTACTTTCATCTATAGATATTTCTCTCCGTGCGTCTAAGCTTACACGAATCAAATAATTCCACTGATCTGGCCCAGAGGCCTCTCCAGGGGTCGCAGTAATTATTCCTCTTTGAGGTGCTGAATATGTATTTATGTCTAATCAGGCCTCACTCTCTCACAAACCAACCCAGCAATTAACCTTCTCCATTGGTCATGTATTTTGGACACAGTAAATGAAGTGTTACTGAGGTCCAGCTTTCTCTGTGTTTACTGGTCTCAATTAGTCACTGATAGTGCATGCAAGAAACAGCTGGCCAGCTTTGTCTGTATAATCTCTTTCTGCAGCTGGAGTGGGCAGGCAGCATGTTCCTCTAATAAGTTGTGCTGCCTCTATTGGGAAACACAGTCAAGGGGCTCTGGATCAATGCCGACTCTGACTCTCGTGGCTTTTTTTTCTATATATTTTTTTCTATTATGCATGTCCAGTGCAGATCCCCAAACTCTAATGAATAGAGATCACAGTGTTTTAGTATATATATATATATATATATATATATATATATATATATATATATATATATATATATATATATATATATATATATATATATATATATATATATATATATATATATATATATATATAATAAATAAAATACCAATAAAAAGCACCACAAAAAACATCACAATTCACTGCATGAGGCAATGGGGCCTTACAGAGGTAAATAAATTAATCAATGTAAAAATATGCCACAAGATGAACTGTGGGAGTAGATATACTAGGGGTAGAATCATAGGTGTTTACATTGAATGTGTTCCCGATAATCATGTCTTTTTTTTAAGTGTATTGATTTCATTAGCTTTTAGGATTATTATTATTATTTTTTTTTTCAGCATCTCTTTATGTAGGATGAAATGATAAAATGAAGATGGAACATACGGAATGAATGTTATTTGTTATTTAGCATTGTCCTGAATATGATCATATTATATATATATATATATTATGTGTGTATTTAAATTGGGTCATTTATGTATTAGAAATGTGAAGTTTTTTTAGAAGTTGGTGCCTTCTACAATGAGAAAAGCAAGAAAATGTATTTTTGGAAAAACAACAACTCAGAATCCACTTGCTTCACTGTCCTACGAGGCCACTCCCAAGCCACGGCTATCGGTTATTACTTGCCCAACGTGGCACTGCTGTTTTATTTTTTATTGTAATAAAATAATTTATTTCCGTTAGAGAACAAACACTGCAATCAAAAAAAACGAAATACAGTGTGAGCCAAATGAGAGTCGTATGTCTTTACATGAATGATCCATGGCTGTTTTTATTATTTTGTGATGGTTGTTCAACTGCTCAATGTTGTTAAGAAAAATCCTCCAGGTCCTGTTAATTCTTCAATTTTCAAGCATCTTTTGCTGATTTGATCCCTCAATATTGATCCCACAGTAAGTGTGTGACTCACTCACACACTTACTCACTGACTCGCTGACTTACTCACTCACTCACTCACTCACTCACTCACTCACTCACTCACTCACTCACTCACTCACTCACTCACACACTGACTTACTCACTGACTTACTCACTCACTCACTCACTCAGACTCACTCACTCACTCACTCACTCACTCACTCACTCACTCACTCGGTCACCTCACTCACTCACTCACTCACTCACTCACTCACTCACTCACTCACTCACTCACTCACTCACTCGGTCACCTCACTCACTCACTCACTCACTCACTCACTCACTCACTCACTCACTGACTCACTGACTCACTGACTCACTCACTCACTCACTCACTCACTCACTCACTCACTCACACACTTACTCACTGACTCACTCACTCACTCACTCACTCACTCACTCACTCACTGACTCGCTGACTTACTCACTCACTCACTGACTTACTCACTCACTCACTGACTTACTCACTCACTCACTCACTCACTCAGACTCACTCACTCACTCACTCACTCACTCACTCACTCACTCACTCACTCACTCACTCACTCGGTCACCTCACTCACTCACTCACTCACTCACTCACTCACTCACTCACTCACTCACTCACTCACTCACTCACTCACTCACTCGGTCACCTCACTCACTCACTCACTCACTCACTCACTCACTCACTCACTCACTCACTCACTCACTGACTCACTGACTCACTGACTCACTCACTCACTCACTCACTCACTCACTCACTCACACACTTACTCACTGACTCACTCACTCACTCACTCACTCACTCACTCACTGACTCACTCACTCACTCACTCACTCACTCACTCACTCACTCACTCACACACTTACTCACTGACTCACTCACTCACTCACTCACTGACTCGCTGACTTACTCACTCACTCACTGACTCACTCACTCACTCACTCACTCACTGACTCACTGACTCACTCACTCACTCACTCACTCACTCACTCACTCACTCACTCACACACTTACTCACTGACTCACTCACTCACTCACTCACTCACTCAGACTCACTCACTCACTCACTCACTGACTCACTGACTCACTCACTCACTCACTCACTCACTTACTCACTCACACACTTACTCACTGACTTACTCACTCACTCACTCACTCACTCACTCACTCACTCACTCACTCACTCACTCACTCACTCGGTCACCTCACTCACTCACTCACTCACTCACTCACTCGGTCACCTCACTCACTCACTCACTCACTCACTCACTCACTCACTCACTCACTCACTCACTCACTCACTCACTCACTCACTCACTCACTCACTCACTCACTCACTCACTCACTCACTCACTCAATTCATATTGCTTTATTGTCATCACATACATTGGTACATATTGCCAAAGCATTGCACAAAGCAAAACAAAAACATACATAAATCACAATCACATATATACACATATACAAACAAACACACAGTTTAATTGTATTACAGTTTTTCTCAATTGCTAAAACACTATTTCTGAAACCTTGCTCCATTTTCTGAAACCATTAAACACAAAACCTCCTCTTCAAGCACTATTCACAAAACCTCTGGCTCCTCTTGAAAATGAAACTTTCGCATCAAAACAGTTTTACCTGTGTTCAAAATCAAACACTGCTCTCAAATCATAAACAATGTGATCAAAATGATAAACACTATCAAGCAATCAGTAAACAATACAGCAAAAAATAGAAAACACATTGTTCAAAACATAGTTTTCAGGCAGAAGTAAATTGTTAATCTCAAAACAAATTTCATATTTTTCTGTCATTGTCTTGTGATCATAGCTCAAAATTGGTCAGAAATTATTCCTACTCTGCTTTGCTTTGCAATTTTTTGTTCTTACTCTTGCTTGTAGCCCTATTTTTACCAACTCATTCTCATGAAATGCAGATACATCACAAATTGTATTTATTGTGCGATTTATACGGCACAATTATTTTTTATGTGCATTTGATTTGCATTGTCACCCTATTGAGTAGGTTGAGTTGTTTGGAGTACGTGCACATAGCACAATATAAAGTACATATCATATGCACACGAAAACTGCATGCGTAACATATGCACATAAAAACTCATTTTTGGCATATAAATCGCACGATAAATACAATTTGTTCTATAGATATGCACTTTCATTAGATTAGCCTGATTTTTTAAGTACTGTACTCTGCATCTCACAAACTTGTCCTTTGTTCTTTGTTGATATGAACCTGCAACCAGTCAAAATCTATTGAGCAGTCAGTAGCCTACTGTAAACAACTGGAAAGCAACATGTTCAGGGCAATACGATTTGTTAATTGTACAGTATACAGCCTACAATGCACTGTACTTATATTGGTTGTGTCTCATCATTTGAAACATTAAATCAGTTTTGAGTGGTTGTGTTCAATCAATGACATTGTGTTCTCCATTTGTATTTGATTGTTGCCAGTTGTGTTAACCCATATGAAGGCATGTGCATTAGAGTGCAGAATGTGTCTTGACAATGATAATTTGTTTAGAGTTTAGCTGAAAAGTCTAAGTGAGATCTGCAAATTGTGTTTTACCATGTGAAATGGTTTAAGGTATTGACAACAGACTGCACAATTAGCTAAATGAGTTCAGGCAACTGAGAAATTTGTTCAGCCGATGGGTTTTAGTGTTTTAGCAATTGAGAAAAACTGTAGTAATTATTAATCAGGGTGTGTTCACTCACTACATCTCAGTTTGTAGCTTTTATAAGTATGATGTGCTATATAAGACGAAGCAGGTCCTTCACCAAGTAAGACTTTCAGTTTTTCAGGATCAGGCAGTGACTGGAAGTCAGGAATAATCTGCTGGATTTGAATATGCAGTCAGTTTCTTAGGGGTATGTATTTATCACAGTGGCGGAGGAAGTGTGCACCTGTCTCAACTGCTCCTGATCTACATTCACTATAGATACACTCTTCTTTAGGAAACCACGTCTTCTTAGGCCGCCCTCTTTCTATGGCCAGCGTGTGTTCACTCAGTCTGTACTTGGTTAATAACACTCTGGGTGATGTGTTCCAGACCAAGATGAGATAGATGAGCCAGACTGTACTCCCTGTTTAATCCCAGATAACACAGACAACTTTGCCCTTTGGTTTGTTCTTTCCAATGCTGCATGTATAACTCTTACTCATTTTCCAAAATGTATTTGATTCTTGCATATTTTTTAGGAGCAGTGATATTGTACGCTTTTTTCATCAGTTCTGACACCATTACACAAAGATGATTTTTCTGTGTTTTCGAAGCTTTGATTATGTTTACAGTGTGCAATATAACATTCATGTTTCTTCTCAGAGTTCATGTTTCGTGTGTAAAAAAACTGTATTTTTCACACAATTTACTTATCTGTACACTGCTGTCTTCTCTGTCCTAAAAACGGCCTGATGATTTCCTTGTTCTATGAAGTCCCTCCTTCAGAAACACGTAACATGTTCTGATTGGGCCAGTGCTTTCCGTGTTGTGATTGGACAGCAGCTTAGCGCACTTTGCCCGGAAAGGTCCCGCTTCTTACCATAACGGGGAGACGCAAGCGTTGAATGCGCGCTCTTCTCCACGTGGGAGAGCAACAAGACCACGCCCCCTATTTTGCGTGTTCTTGGGGGTGGAGGGTTAGTCAACAAACGGTTCTAGTGACGTCATTACATCCCTGCACTTCCTGCTGTAGTTCAAACCGGCCGTTCGCTGTAGGCTTTGAAAGGGAACTTCTGTTAAATAAAATATCTTGCTTGGCATTGAACTTTGAGCTTTATAATTTTACAGGTATTATTTATGCTCTAACAGCAACATTACACACTAACTAAAGTTTGAAAGATGGAATCGCAAAGAGCGGGACCTTTAAGGCCGAATGATATTTGCGATGCAAAGGGAATCTCAGAATCATACAAACAGATGGATGAACGAATAAATCGAAAGTAGATTTGTACAATAAATCAAATTGCGACATAATTTGAATATTAAAGCGCAAAACACTGCTATATAAATATATGATCTGCTTATTCTGTCTGTTTGAATGAGCAGAGAGCTGTTTCGTCTACTACATACTCAAGTGTGCGTGATGCTTAGGGTGTTTGTAATGTCTCACAAACCATATTTGGATATGATCATATGAAAATTTCCAGAGCTGATCTGAGAGAACCCATAATGAGCATTTTCATTGGTCTAGAAATCTAGACTCACACTAGTGGCAGCAAATCTAATTTGCAGCCACAGTAGTCTAGCAACTCTCCATTGTCTTGTGAGGTGGAAACTCTGATCAGGCCAATCATATCGTGTATAAAGTAGGTGGGCGGGCTTACATAATGACGAACAGGGGTCTTTCGAATCGCCTTTGGCAACAACTCTGGACAAATTGGAGTTAAACTTTTATCTGAGAAAAGAACAAAGAACGGCACTGAAGTCATTCTTTTTTTAAAAAAAGAGGATGTGTTCTAAGTTTTGTCGACTGGAAACGGCAAAAGTTTAATCTGTTAGCTAGTTTCGGTTGGTCATAGTGTTATCCTATTGCATGCGAAGAGACTTTGAACGATTACAGATTAAGCCATGCCAATGGTGTATTCCCAGAATCTACTTTTAGTAATATATTTCTGTCATAACTTCTTCTGGTTAACCAAACTTTTTTTTTTTTTTTTTTTTTTTTTTTTTTTTTTACTGGGTTGTAGTATATAAGACCTATTTCAGAGTGTATTGGTGGACAGGGGTTGGCAGATCCTGACAGGTCTGCCGTTATGCAGCCCAATACGCAACAAACTGCGATGTATGTGTATTCTGACACCTTTCTAGGTCAAAATGTTTTGTCTGGAAACTCACAATTGACACGGCTCAATCTGAGGGGTGGGATAAACGGTTGTCTTTCAAACTCCCTCTGCACACAATTGGATAGCAATAACGCTAATACCAACCAGAGCAACGTGGACCAGAATGAACTTATTGAGCAATTTGAGCTACAGTAGCTCGTCTGTTTGATCAGAACACACAGGCCAGCGTTCGCTCCCCACGTGCATCAGTGAGCCTTGGCCACCCATCACTCTGTCGCCAGTTCACCACTGTTCCTTCCTTGGACTACTTTTGATAGATACTGACCACTGCAGACCAGGAACACCCCACAAGAGCTGGAGTTTTGGAGATGCTCTGACCCAATCGTCTAACCATCACAATTTATATATTTTATATGTACGTTATGTAATCCTGCTTATATTCAGAACATACTTTTTTAACAGCCGTGAAGTAATACCTACTTAGTATGCAATTTCAGACACACCATCAGTTATACATCACAATTTTGGACTTACAAAAAAAATCAACATTAATGTACAAAGTAGAACATTATCTTTCATTCATACACCTTCAACATGCATGAGATGAACAAAATAAATTAAGATAAATGAATAAATGCATTTTAACGATGTAAATTAGTAGACAGGCAGATGTATAACCAAAAATGCACTTAGAATTACAATTACAGTTTGAAAACAACCCAAGGTCTATTTAAATATGTATTGCATATTCAGGGGCACACAGAGGAAACCCTGAGGCAGAGTTTAACAACCGGCCTGAAATTCTGGAAACACACACACATGCAAAAAAAAAAAGAGTCCTTTCTCAGAATGGTAGCCATACATTTTATACATATTAATTAGACATTATACTTTTTTCCAGGTGCCTGCAGTTGGAAGCATTTATTCATTTATGTTCAGATTTCTTTGAAAAAATAATTAATTTAAAATAATTATGTTTGTAGGTTAAAACTGCAAATATTCATATAAATGGCCCCAGCAGTCATTCACAAAGGTGAATTTTTTATTCATTCATAGGTATTGCCAAGCGCACAAATTTTCCTCCGGAACAAACATTCACTCAATGTCTTTGAAGCGTGTTTTGTTTCAAATGGAGACGGTGGTGTCATTGGTATAACCCCTGCAAGCTTCATGCTCCCCCTTTGCAGCAGGCTCCAATGTGGGTCAGAAACCTGTAATAAAGCAAGGGAGGCTGAGCTCTGTTTGGCCAGTCGGTGCGTTTTCCCCGTGTCTCGAAATGTCCAAAGCAGTGTGCTAAATTATTGGGGTCAGCGACTTTGCCTGCTCCCTTGATTTGTTTGAAGACACGCAAGGCCCGTTTGACATTGAAGGACATTTTTCTAGCACAGGGGTCATAAATTTACCCCCCGAAAAAAGAAAAGAAACCGTTACCGGATCAACAGACAGGAAGGCACCCAGTTGTGTGATTGAACGTCCTTGATATCGAAGGAGAGCTTGAACATATAATGCCAGCATTTCAGTGTCTAACGTGGGAGCGTTGGCAAGTTTTACAGGCAATCACTGGAGCAACACGCCGCGATTTTTTATTTTTTAATTATTTGCATGTTAAGAGAAACAGCGGGGTAGCTTTATAAGGTTAAAGGTGCATTTATTTATTTCCCGTCTCTGCAAGGTGTCTACCTTGCTGAATGTTATTAAACAGACATACTCTCCGTTACAGCATTGCAGCTAATCAGCTTAATGAGGCAAAGATTGCTGCAGTAATCAGGCATCATTAGGCTTATGAGTATTTATTATCAACGGCATGGATGGAACACAGAGGTGCCACTTCACAATGGCACACAAAGGAAAGGATTGCACAATCTGTTTATTAATCTCCTGCTGTCAGAGGACCAGTACACTTCACCGATCAAGGTCATCCATCAACGCTACATCCTGGCACGGTTAAGATAGATTTACTCTCCTTGTTGTGACCTGAACATTATACATTTTAAAGCCGGCAAAGGATGCAAATAGAAGTTCAGGGTGTCATGTAGGGACCCTGAGGCGAGCTCATTTAGAGTGGGTGTTTGTGTGTGCAAGCGTAAGTGTACATATGTATGCGAGCGTGAGAGCCAAACTCTATTTGCGTGTCCCTGTGATGGATTCCAACCGTGTCTCATCATGTTTGCCTTTAAGCTCAGTTTCATGCTGTTTGGAACCAGTTTTGCCACAAGTCGAGAATCATACGCTTTCCTAGAACTCTCCTTGATGTTTTCTTGCTGTCTGTTTGCAAGCGATGCTATGCTTGTTAAGAGGCGCATTTTTCATGTGCATCAAAGTTACTGCTGAAACATGATAGAGGACCACCAGCGTTCCGCTCAGGTAACAGGCGGCTTTAGAGCTGATTTTGTGCTGCTGAATAACATATTGTGTAACGTTAGCAAGCAGGGGGCATCTTCGCACTGAATATCAAAATGGTTTTTTAAACCTTTTGTTTGTGGGAGATAAAAGGCATTCCTTAACAGGCGCCGACATTCATTTAAATAAAGAAGTCAATACGCACTGATATTATTCTTTCTTAGAGCAGATATGTTTCAGTCAGTTTTCTAACTGTTTTCATGTAGACCTTGTTGTCACACTTATGCCACTGAACATTTTTCACATTAGGGTTTATGTTTTGAAAGTTCCACATATTAACCTTTTGTGACAACATTCCTCCGTAGCATTTTAAACTTCACCTCCCTTGCTTAAAGTGGTTATGAACTTAGATGTTTTTATACTGTTGTCTGAGGTCAACTTATGATGTGTGTGTGTGTTTTTTTTTTACATTCAAAAACATCATAATGAATAAGTAATAGGCCATTTTCTACCCTGGTTTTGAGTCTCTCTCATGGAATGCTCATTTTTATAGACGTGCCGCACTGAAGACTAGAAAATAAACGGCCACTGCTATGATTGGATAAGTGGATGAGAGATTGTTTTTAAAGCATGTGGGGAAACGGAATGAAATTAATTGCCCACAGGGCTAGTAAAGTGTCTTCATCAAAAACAAAACAAACAAACAATGTTTTATGTTTTATCCACCTGCAATTAATTGGAATGTTATTTTTTATTACTTGGCCTATCCGAACGGTGGATATAAGCACAAACCACACTAAAACACACACACACTAAAACACACACACACACACACACACACACACACACACACACACACACACACACACACACACACACACACACACACACACAACACACAGACACACAAACACACACACAAACACACACACACACACACACACACACACACACACACACACACACACACACACACACGTCTATATTACCATGAGGGGACTATCACTCTACACTATCCAAGTCTGTCTTCATTATATATATATATATATATATATATATATATATATATATATATATATATATATATATATATATATATATATATATATATATATATAGATTACACAGTTGCAATGAAGTTACAAGATGTAACATCAAGTAACACACTACACTTAGTAAGTCCACAAGTCTTCTTGTGCTTTAGTATGTTAGTCAACACATTAAAATAAGTTAACTTGTTTACACAGGCATCTGGTATCACAATAGGCACACATAAACACACACAATATACCTTATACATAATACCTAATACATTACAGAAAAGTAATTTCTTTAAGAAATTAATTATCTGTTGTGTCTTCATAATTACAGTATATGATCAGTCCACATCTCTCATTTAAGATTATTGTCTGGTACACCAATGCATTTACATTTGTGCCTGATTGTATTAGCTGCTATTAAAATATAATTTCTGCTCTCTAACACCCCCCCCCCACTCCCACCCCCCTTGAGATTTGATTTCTTGCACCAATTAAAAAAATAAAAGAAATAAAATACTGGACAATCAGAAATTGTTCTTTATGGTAATAAGGTACCCTGTTAGATAGTAAATCATGACGCTTGTGTGTTTACTGTGACATTTCTTATCATCACAAACACACTGTAAAGATTTTGATTTTTACAGCAATACCTGAGTTTAAAGGGTTAAATCAAGCAGAAATAGTTCTCTAATGTATTAATTGCAGGTCATTATTGAATAGTGATTATGTTACACACACACACTGACTCAGGTCCCCTGTTAGATAGTAGATCACGATGCCTGTGTGTTTCTCTCGTCATCCTCCACACACAATTTACATTTCAATAAGGGAAGACTTGAAAAACCAGTTTGTGAACCCCAGGCCAATAGATCTCAAACTATCAATGTGGCAAAACCCTTCTCAAATAAACTAGAGAAGATGCTTGGATTTTCGCTGCCAAATTAAATTAAATTACAGTTTTTGCAATTGCTTAGGACACATTTCTCAATACTTTGGTCATTTTCAAAACTCTTCACACAGTTCTCCAAACCAACTTTCTGCTTCACAGCAGTTATTTCACATTCAAAGTCCACAAAAACTGAAGTTCTGATCACTGTGTGAATAGTTTTGAAAAAGTGACTTTATTATTGAGAAATGTTTTATAAAAGATCATTTTATATCACAGCTTTACTGTGGATCATTGTTGCTTTAGCACAAAATGCTTTCAATGGCAAACATCTTTCAATATACCTGAATTCTTTTCTCACTTTGACACAAACATAATCAAAACTTTGTTCTATACAGGCCAATTTGCACATTCTTACTTGCTGTTTTCCAAAGTGTTAAACTTATGTACAAAACAATAACATAATACAAAACTGAATGAGACAGCAATATACAACATGTATACAGTAATATTGTAATGTAATTTATCCTGCTAAAAAAAATCAAACACTATCAAAGCAACTTTGATGAAACAGAACACCAACACCAGTGTTAGTCCATTACCATCCATTCAAAAAAGAAAACTTAGGAATAAAGTTGTACTGTAATGTAAGCATGCAGTGAATTATGAGAAGTAGAGAGTGTCGTTCTAGTTCCCTTTATCGAGGAAACTCACACTGCGTCATCATAGATGACACATCAGGGAATGCCCTCTGCGTGACGCTGCTGAGTTCATATAAAAAAAGTCCAATCCTGATTGGTGTTGCGTCATGACGTAACGAGTGACGGCATACCCGGAGGTATAAAGGGACGCCGGCACAAGCAAACACAGCTTCCTGCTTTCAGCGGTCGCGCTCTGTGTTCTGTCTGTCTATTTGGTGTTGTTTGTCCTGTAGGGCTTCAATATTATTAGATATTATGGCGAGCGAGCAGTTCAGACGGTGTGTGCCTCCCTGTCCGTGTTTCATTTCGGGCACGGACACACACCCGCTCTGTGTGCAGTGTCTCGGCGTGCAGCACGTTCTGGCCCGCTGTTGCCGAGGCAGAGCGGCGCCGCAGATCTTGGGGCTCGCAGATGGATCTGTCAGCAGGATTAGGGAATGTTGAGGCATCTTCCTCTTCCTCTGATGATTCAGAGATCCTGCCGCCACGTGCAGAAGCCCGCGCTGCGGCTTTTTCCCACGAAGAAGTCGCCACCCCACTCGCAGGCTATGGAGGAGCTCGTGGAGGTCCTGACTCGCGCTGTGGAGGTGAAAAAGTAGGCGGCCGCCCTCAGCCAGTTCCTCCCTCGCCGCTGGGGCTCCTCCAGCAAGGCTGCCTCGAGTGGGTAGTCTCAGCCAGCACTGGGCTCCTCGCACCATGAGGTGCAAAAGCAGAGCGTTGCTTCTCGCGCCCCACCCGAGGGCGCTTGGCCAAAGAAGCGAAGGCCGAAGACTGACCTGAGGGAGGTCATTCAGGCGAAGAAGGCTTCCAGGCGGTCCTAGCTGCGGCAGGACCGCTGAGAGTTTTCCCCCACGGGGTGGAGCGACTGAGGTCGTTCTCCCCCCGGAGCTCTCGGGGAATCGATGTTGTGCTCCCGCAGTCAAAAGGGCTCCGGGCCACATCGTTCCCCTGTGTTCGCGCGCTACTTCGGCCGTCACATATAAAATCTGCGGCGAAGCAGCGAATGCGTTCGCACACCGAAAATCTACCTCGACTAGTCCCTGCCGGGTATCTGCTTCAGGGGGTCGAAGGAGAGGTTCGGTCGATACCCCAGGCCAGCCTCGAGAGGCTGGTTCCCTTATCAGAGTATCTCGCTGATGGTCATGCCTTCCGAAAATCTCTGTGTGGGCCCTGCGGACTGTAGAACGGGGCTACAGACTACAGTTCAGAGTTCCTCCCCCGAAATTTGGGGGGATAGTCTGGACGGTGGTCGGTCCCGAGCAGGTGGGGGTAATGGGGCAAGAAGTACACTCTCTGCTGGTAAAAGGGGCGATAGAAAGGATCCCCCTGCCGGAGAGAGAGGCCGGGTTCTACAGCCGGTACTTCATAGTCCCCAAGAAGGATGGGGGATTGCGTCCGATTTTAGATCTCAGACTGAATCGATCTCTGAGGAGATACAGGTTCAGGATGTTAACCATTCCCGTCATCGTGAGTCAGATCCAGTTCGAGGACTGGTTCGTCACGATAGATCTAAAAGACGCATACTTCCATATCTCCATCCTTCCCAGTCACAGGAAGTTACTGAGGTTCGCTTTCGGGGGCGAAGCGTACCAATATCGTTGGTACGCTCTTTCACCTCGCACCTTCACAAAGTGCATAGATGCAGCCCTGGCTCCGCTAAGCCTCCAGGACATCCGTGTACTAAATTATATCGACGATTGGCTGATCATGGCCAGGTCGTACGATATGGCGGTTCAGAATCGAGATGCTGTTCTAGCCCATATGAGGTGCTTGGGGCTGAGACTCAACGTGAAGAAAAGCGGGTTGACGCCCTCCCAGAGAATTACGTTCCTGGGGATAGTATGGGACTCGGTAACGATGCGGGAACACATGTCACCCGCGCGTATCGAGACTATACGGGCGGAAGTCTCCAGTATAAGGCTGGGCCACAGCATCACTGTCAAGCAGTTCCAGAGACTGCTGGGTCTTATGGCAGCAGCGTCCAGTGTGATTCCGCTCGGCCTGCTCCACATGAGACCACTACAGTGGTGGCTGAAAACCAAGGGGTTTTCCCCGAAGGGGAATCCTTTCCGTATGATCAGGGTAACGCGCAGATGCCTTCGTTCCCTCGTTATATGGAAGAAACCTTGGTTTCTGTCCCTGGGACTGGTATTGGGAGCACCGTATTGCCGGGAAAACATTCAACAGATGCATCCCTTATTGGTTGGGGCGCGGTCATGGAAGGCCGTGTGTTCATGTGTTTATGCATTAACCCATGTTACCTGAGAGGGAACGAGACACTGCGTCTCGTAGCCCCGCCTATCAACAGAGTGCCCGCTTCATCGCAGTAAGCTGTGTTTGCTTGTGCCGGCGTCCCTTTATACCTCCGGGTATGCCGTCACTCGTTACGTCATGACGCAACACCAATCACGATTGGACTTTTTTTATATGAACTCAGCAGCGTCATGCCGAAGGGCGTTCCCCGATGTGTCATCTACGATGATGCAGTGTCTCGTTCCCTCTCAGGGAACATGGGTTATATGCATAACCCGAGACGTTTTGTAAAGACATTTTCATTCTATAATGTTCCTGATAGTGTTGGATGTAAACCTGTGCTGCTAGTGCTCTGTAAGTATGAGTTGATTTGTAAATGTAAAATTAACTGCTGTGAAGCTGAAAGTTGGTTGGCAAATTTATAAACTCCCCACTCAGTTCCGGGTAAATATTTCCCCCTCCAAACGGCCCTGCTCGTGAGGTAGTACTTTTTCAAAGTTCAGGAACTTTCGAGGGTGGGACTTGGGCGCTGAACATGCTGATTGGTTTTTGATTGAAGTCTTTTGCGAGGTTCGGTCTACGTTCAGTAAATATCAGTCTTGCTCTCTGTCTGATGGCGCGCGTTCATCTCAGCCATCTCACGTGCAATGTCTGTAATAGCTGATAATAATATAGATTGTCATTTTAAATCTAGCTTGACAAGCTTTCTGAATATGCTGCATGCTGTTGATTCTGCATATAGTGCTCTTTTCTGTCATTGTTAATTACCTCTTTAGTAAACCTATACATAACCAGCAAAAGCAGCACAGCTTGAATCTCTTCCATACTCGTTATTCATTTTTTTACAGTCTATTTTTCACCATGTAAATGACCTGACCGATTACTATAGGTTAAGTGTCGTAGGTTAAGGTTAAGTGTTTAAGAGCAGTCGCGCGCAGTCCTACATCACCGGACTAATTTGCCTAATCTTCACAGAACTTTAGATTGCGGTGGAAACGCAGACAGTTGCAGGTCTGGGGGGGAGGAAAGTTCCGGTAAAAAAGTTCCTGGTACAAATTGTTCCGGGTAATATTGGTGGAAATGGGGCTTTTGTCTCACCTGTGAAAGTCTTCATGCATTGAAATGTAAATTACTGGTGGGGGGTTGTGCAGCAAACTCAACACACACTATGCTCTATTCCAATTTGAAGAGCACATCTAAAACCACTAGCCCAGACACATTACAAGTGAAAGCACAAATAAATACAAATTATATGATACAAATGAAATAAACAGTGCTTTTCAGGACGATCTGTCAGTAGTTGTAATATAACACTGTATTTTCCTCACTGTAAAAAATAAATAAAAATACAATATATATATAATATATAATATTAATAGAATAGTTACTTATTCTCAAAGTGTATGTTCACTCAACTGAACCTACTATGACATAACCAACTATGTTTACTGGGATACTTCCTATTTTTTGAAATAATTTTGTATTAATTTGTCCACTTAAGAGCAAAAAGTCCTGAAAGAGAGCTCAGTTTAGCATTCGTGGACTGTCAGAGATACAGCTTTTGGGGCGCGTGCCTCAGATGTTAATGCACATAGCACGTGAGCCTTCTGAAGCAAAAAATGCCTTCTGAAGCAAAGTTGCACATTTGTGTAAGAACAATATCCATATTTTAAATTTTATAGACTAAAATACCAATTTTTATTGAAAGAAATTGTGTTTTAGTGTTACTATGTAAAGAGTAACCCCTGACGCTAAGTTTTGTTTAGCTCTAGCTTCTCTCTTCTACGTTTGTCAGTGCACATACGTCAAGGATTCATGGGTGAAGAAGGGTTACTCTTTAAATGATCCTCATTTAAAGAGTAAATGAGAAGGGTTACTCTTTAAATGATCCTCGGGGTAAACAGGGTTAACAGATGGTTACCGAGTAGATCTTTCTGTGGGATGCGTTTTCATGAAAATCAAATGTAAAGAGTTTTATCTCTAAAAACTGATTTGAGCGACGAACACTGTGGTAAGTGATGAACTGTGACTTGGAGTCTCATATGGTCCTTTTTTTTCCCGGAAGAAAACACTGAACGCAGTAGAGAAAATAAATAAATAAATAAAAAAAAAATGTCCATGTAATTAGATTTCACAAACTTAATTCCTATTGACCAGCTCACTTAGAACAGCGTTTGTTGCTCGAGTCATCGAGACTGTTTTCCAAGATGGCTGCCGTCTGTAAACGCGTAATGTACTGTCTTTATAAAGTATCTTCTTATTAAACTGTTTGTACACTTACAAAGTTCTCAATGCTTCGGTTTGCATGTAGGGACCCTCATTTTGCTACCGTGTTAGTGTGAGGCTATTTGGAGCCTTGTTAGGGGTATTAACTAGTGATTTAATTTCACTTACCCTTTGCCCCACAGACAAGCGTTATAAGCTAATCTGTTTTTAGAGATAAAACTCTTTACATTCGATTTTCATGAAACCGCATCCCAGAGAACGATCTACTTGGTAACCATCTGTTAATTACCCCTAGGGGCATTTCTCACCGGAGTTGTCCTTTAAGCGCAAGTTGATTCGTGCAGCACTGAAAACCGAAACCTAGTATTTTAGTCTATAAATGTTTAAATATGGATATTTTTATTACACAAATACACCGCTTCAGAAGGCCTTTATTAACCCCCCGGAGCTGTGTGGATCAGTTCCCTTTCGGGGAACTCGAGCTGCGTCGAAACGCTGTGAGAACGCCTCTGTGTTAATGCGTCGTGAAGCGCCTGTAGAACCATTCCATCGGGAGATCGATCGTCGCCGACGTGATGACGTCGCCGACGTGATGACGTCATCAACCGGAGACTACAAAAGGTCCGCGAACACAAACAGGAACTAGCTTCTGAGCCTTCAGCAAGCGATCTGTGTGAACCTGTCTGTCTATTTGGTGTTTTTGTCTGTCTATATCCAGAGATTTTCCACCCTTTTGTTAAATATTGCAGTATATATTAACAAACAAAGAGAAAATAAAATAGATAGAGTAAAATGGCGAGTGAAAGCAGCTTTAAGAGGTGTGCTCATCCCTGCCCACGCTACATCACGAGCGGGGATACACACTCTCTTTGTGTAGCCTGCTTGGGAGCACAGCATGCCCAGGCAGCCCTCGAGGGGGCTGCTTGCGAGCACTGTGAGCGTATGCCACTGAGAACGCTGCGCTCCCGCCGGGCACTCTTCGAGGAGGGTGCCTCGGCTCGTGTTCCCCGCGGCTCTGGTCCCGCTGCTGCCGAGGCAGAGCGGTGGCTTCAGTCGTGGGGTTCACACATGGACTTTACAGAGGGGTTTGAGACGGGCCCAGCCTTATCTCAGCCCTCACCTGTATCGCCCAGTGTCTCGTCTCGGGGTTTGGAAGCCCGCTCTGCGGTCTCTTCCTCCCTGGGCGGGGCACCGGTGCTCCAACTATCCAGCTCTGAGGAGGTGGACGTTGAGAGCATCGCGACTGAAGACTCGCCACTTCAGTCACCCGCTAGTGAGTTGAGGTTCTCACGAGAGCTGTGGCCAGGTTAAATATAAAAATAAGAAATGACTGGCTGGCTAAAATATATCTGAATCCCATCGAAATCAGAGAAAACGAAATTAGATGAGCGATTCCTGCCCTCTCGTGCAAAGCATCAACGTCCTGCCATTCTTCCCTGACCTGCACACCGAGGTGTCTAGGTCATGGAGGAAACCGGTATCATATAGAGTGTTCAGCCCACATACATCTGCATATAGTAATATATTTGGGCTGAGACACTATGGTTATGGGGCGATGCCGAAGATCGAAGAGACGCTTGCGAGCTATCTCTCGCCTTCAGCTGCATCGTCCCTGGCATTTCCCCTCCGAAGGAAATCGGTGCTTACCTCAGCACACGGTACCCGTCTTCCTTCGGTGCCCACAGGGGGCCGCGCTGCTAACCCCGCCGCAATGTCAGGGCGCAGAAGGTCTCCGCGGGCCACCTGAGGGTGGTCCGCCCCCTCCTCGGAGGGCATGCGAGCAGTCAGGTCAGGTGTTCCCTGCCGGTTCGCCGTTTCAGGGCACTGCACTCGCTGCTCAAATTACACCAGAGGCCAGCCTCGAGAGGCTGGTTCCCTTAGTTTCCCCTCCGTGGGAAGACGGTGCTTACCTCAGCATACGGTACCCGTCTTCCTTCGGTACCCTCAAGGGGCCGCGCTGCCAACCCCGCCGCAATGTCGGGGCGCAGAGGGTCTCCGCGGGCCACCTGAGGGTGGTCCGCCCCCTCCTCGGACGGCAGGGGAAACAAAAGGACGCTGAGGGTAGTCCCCTGCGAAGGGAAACGGTGTTTACCTCTGCCTACGGTACCCGTTGTCCTGCAGCGCCCTCTGGGGGCCGCGCTGCCAACCCCGCCGCAATGCCGGGGCGCAGACGGTCCCCGCGGGCCACTCGAGGGTGGTCCGCTCCCCCTTCGGGGGGCTCCCGAGCAGTCAAGTCAGTCGTTCCCTGCCGGTCCGCCGCTTCAGGGCACTGTGCTTGTTGCTCAAAATACACCAGAGGCCAGCCTCGAGAGGCTGGTTCCCTTAGTAGATTTTCTAGACGAGTGGAAACGTCTATCAAATATATCTCAGTGGGTCCTGCAGATAATAGAAAAGGGGTACGCCATTCAGTTCAGAAGTCGGCCACCTCCTTTCTGCGGTGTCCTACCTACAGAGGTGGGCCCGGAGCAGGCTCTGGTAATGGCACAGGAAGTAGAGACACTCCTGCAAAAAGGGGCTATAGAGAGGGTTCCCCCTCCCAGCAGGGAGTCTGGCTTTTACAGCCGTTACTTCATCGTGCCGAAGAAGGATGGGGGCTTACGCCCGATAGTAGATCTGCGGCTATTGAATCGCTCGGTGGCCAAGCTCAAATTCAAGATGCTTACACTCAGACACATTGTAGCGCAGGTCAAATCGGAGGATTGGTTTGTCAATCAATCAATCAACTTTATTTATATAGCGCTTTTACAATAACGATTGTGTCAAAGCAGCTTCAGAGTGTCAAACAGGGTAATATTGCGACAAAATTAGATTTGGCTGTACAGCCGTACTGGAGAAAACAGTGATGTTATCAGCTTATTTTAATTTATCATATAGCGACAATGTTGGCAGATCAGTATTATAGTTTATAGAATTAAATAAGACCTAATTCATATATTTTATTTGTATAATAAGTTGAATAACTTTAATCATATTTTTAGTGTCCCCAACTGAGCACTTGTCACCATAGACCTCAAAGATGCGTATTTTCATGTCTCCATCCTTCCACATCACAGGAAGTTCCTGAGGTTTGCCTTCGGGGGAGAGGCATACCAATATCGTGTACTTCCCTTCGGTCTAGCACGTTCACCAAGTGTGTGGATGCAGCTCTGGCGCCGCTGCGTCTACAGCGCATCCGCATACTGAACTATATCGACGACTGGCTGATTCTAGCGAATACAGAGCAGATGGCGGTTCAGCATCGAGATGCTGTTCTCGCCCACATGTCGAAGCTGGGGTTGAGGCTGAACGCCAAGAAGAGTGTGCTTTCTCCGGCTCAGAGAACCACTTTTCTAGGTGTGAACTGGGATTCGGTAATTATGCGGGCGCAATTATCGCCAACACGCATAGCATCGGTCCTGGCAGCCGTCAGAGAACAGAAGCTAGGCCGGGCCGTCACTGTGAAACAGTTCCAGAAACTGTTAGGTCTCATGGCAGCAGCGTCCAACGTGATACCCTTTGGCCTACTGTACATGAGGCCACTGCAGTGGTGGCTCAAAACGAAGGGGTTCTCCCCGAGGGGAAATCCGCTCCGCACGATCAAAGTCACGCGGCGATGCCTACGTGCTCTGGTCATGTGGAAAAACCCGGGGTTTTTATCTCAGGGTCCCGTGTTGGGGGCTCATGTTCGTCGCGTAACGCTAACGACAGACGCCTCTCTCACGGGCTGGGGGGCGACCATGAGTGGTCGCTCGTCCCAGGGTCTATGGCAGGAACATCAGCGGCACTGGCACATAAATCGGCTAGAGATGCTCGCAGTGTTTCTTGCATTGAAACAGTTCCTGCCCGACCTCAGGGGCCACCATGTGTTAGTCAGGACAGACAACACGTCCGTGGTCGCCTATATAAATCACCAGGGGGGTCTGAGGTCTCGTCCGTTGGACAAATTGGCACATCGGATCCTCCTGTGGGCCCAAGGGAAGTTGCTGTCAATCAGGGCAGTATATATCCCGGGGGCCCTGAATCAGGAAGCAGACAGCCTGTCGAGACAGGGGCCGAGGCCCGGGGAATGGAGACTCCACCCAGAGGTGGTGGAGCTCCTTTGGAAGGTTTATGGGAAAGCAGAGATAGACCTGTTTGCTTCGGCGGAGAATTCTCACTGCCCGCAGTGGTTTTCTCTGACCCATCCGGCCCAGCTGGGGCTGGATGCCATGGTACAGGAGTGGCCGAGGCTGCCTCTGTACGCCTTCCCCGCGATTGTCTTGCTTCCAGGAGTTCTGGAGAGGGTACGCCGGGACGGGGCCCAGGTACTTCTAGTGGCTCCGAACTGGCCGACCCGAGTATGGTTTTCAGACCTGATATCTCTCCTGGAAGGCTCTCCGATGGAGATTCCGACCAGGAGGGATCTACTCTCTCAGGCGGGCGGGAGATTCCTGCACCCACGCCCGGAGATGTGGAAACTGTGGGCCTGGCCTCTGAGGGGGCTAGGCTCATAGAGGAAGGTCTCTCGGCCGAGGTCGTAGAGACCATCCTACACTCCAGAGCTCCGTCCACAAGGAAGCTGTACGCTTTGAAAAATGGAGACTTTTCTCAGCATGGTGCAGAGAACGCCAGTGGGACCCAGTTAACTGCCCGGTCGGTACAGTGCTGGAGTTCCTGCAGGCAAGGTTCTCGGCAGGGTTGACCCCCTCCACACTAAAGGTGTACGTGGCGGCCTTGGGTGCCTTCCACGTCCCTTTCAGTGGAGTGTCTTTGGGAAGACACCCTCTAATTACACGCTTCCTTCGTGGCACTTTAAGGTTGAGGCCTGTGATGCACTCGAGGGTCCCAGCATGGGACTTAGCCATTGTTTTACGGGGCTTGTCCGAGCCTCCATTCGAACCCTTGGAGGAGGTTTCGGATAAGTTCCTTACCCTCAAGACGGTATTCCTTTTGGCTATTTCATCCCTAAAGAGAATAGGAGATATTCAGTCCCTGTCTGTAGGGCCCTCATGTTTAGAGTTTGCGCCTGGGATGGTGAAAGCATTTCTGCATCCCAGGCCGGGTTATGTCCCCAAGGTTCCTACGAGCCCACGGGGCCCCATCACTCTTCAGGCGTTCTGTCCTCCTCCTTTCACGACGTCAGACCAGGAAAGATTGAATCTGCTGTGCCCTGTTAGGGCGCTAGATACTTATGTCCACAGAGCTGCCCTGTGGAGGAAAACTGATCAGCTGTTTGTCTGTTTCGGGCCCCCTAAGAAAGGGGCCCCAGTATCTAAGCAGAGGATGAGCAAGTGGGTGGTCGAGGCCATCTCACTTGCTTATGAGGCGGCCGGGCAGCAGTCTCCACTGGCTGTCCGGGCGCATTCAACCAGGGGTATGGCTGCTTCAAAAGCACTTTTATCGGGGGCTTCCCTCCACGATATTTGTAACGCGGCCGGATGGTCGTCTCCTTTAACCTTTGTCAGGTTCTATGAACTAGACCTGGCATCTACAGTAGGGGCACAGGTACTCTCGTAACCGTGTGCGCTTCGGCTTCACACATACGAGACACTTGGTCCTATGGCGATGTGGGTATAAGCGTTCTCACAGCGTTTCGACGCAGCTCGAGTTCCCCGAAAGGGAACGTCTCAGGTTACGTATGTAACCCTAGTTCCCTGAGGGAACGAGACGCTGCGTCGCCCTGCCATACTCCCGGCGTGCCCGTGATCACTTACTTCAGGCTTTATCAGAAGCTAGTTCCTGTTTGTGTTCGCGGACCTTTTATAGTCTCCGGTTGATGACGTCATCACGATCGATCTCCCGATGGAATGGTTCTACAGGCGCTTCACGACGCATTAACACAGAGGCGTTCTCACAGCATTTCGACGCAGCGTCTCGTTCCCTCAGGGAACTAGGGTTACATACGTAACCTGAGACGTTATATGATGGTTGGATGCACTTTTGTGGACCAACAAGGCACTGGCATTATAAAGCTGCGAAGAGCCAGGACTTTTTTAATATAACTTTTAATAACTCAGATTTTATTCATTTGAAAAAAAAGAATGCCATATACACTTGGGATGACTTGAGAGTGAGTAAATCATGGGCTAATTTTCATTTGTGGGTGAACTAACTGCTGTAAACTGGGCCCACAAACACAGTAGATCCCACAACCCCCACACATAATTTACATTTCAATAAGGGAAGACTTGAAAACCCAGTTTGTGAACCAAAGGCCAACCCAGAGGAAGGGAAAATCAAACATGAGATCTCCTTCTCAACTCACATCTTTCTCCTAGACAGAAATGAGATCAAATGAACATCAAATTGAGACATAAGGCTAAGTCTCCTGCTTCTCATATGTTTATCCTGAGACAAAAAATGACATTCTCTCGTGTTTATCTCCTCTACAGATATAGAGATATCGCCTTATCACACACTATGCTCAGATTTGTCTCCTTGGCTAGAGAGACTGGATTGCTCATTTGTGTCTCCTCTAAAGTTTCAGAAGGGATCTCAACAGTATCACACGCTGTGCTCAGACTTTTTTCTTCAGCTAGATACTCTGGAAATCTCACTTTTGTCAACTCTAAAAAGTTTCATAAAAGATCTCAATAACATCACACATTGTGCTCAGAATATTCTCCTTAGTTAAAGTCTCTGGCACTCTCAAATTTGTCAAACAAATGTTGGTCACTTTTTCAAAACTCACACAGTGATCACAACTTTAGTATGTGCAAGCTAAACTGTGGATCATTGGCGCTTGATTTGAGATATGAGTGTTTTGTTAGTTTTAGTGGATTTTGAATGTGAAATACCTGCTGTGAAGAAGAAAGTTGGTTTGGAGAACTGTGTGAAGAGTTTTGAAAATGTATTGAGTATTAAGAAATGTGTCCTAGCGATCGTTAAAACTGTAATTTAGTTTAATTTGGCAGGGTAAATCCCAGCATCTTCTCTAGTTTATTTGAGAAGGGTTTTGCCTCATTGGTAGTTTGAGATCTATTTGGCCTGTGGTTCACAAACTGGTTTTTCAAGTCTTTCCTTATTGAAATGTAAATTGTGTGTGGGGGTTGACGAGAGAAAAACACAGGCGTCATGGTTTACTATCTAACAGGGGACCTGAGTCAGTGTGTGTGTGTAACCAACCCGATCACACATAAATGCGTATAAATAGTACGAGTGTGCAATGCCGTGGAATGTAAATGCCAAAACTCATTTTGGCGTGCAAATGATACGCTGGATATGATATGCAGTTTATGGCATATAAATGAAACGCTCTCTTGGGTAGGTTTAGGGTAGTGGGGCGGGGGGTTCGTATGTATCATACGCCATAAAATGCGTATCATATGCACGCAAAAAACAGCGTATCATATGCAAGCCGAAATGAGTTTTGGCATATACATTCCACGGCATTGCACACTCGTACTATTTATACGCATTTTTCGTGAGATCCGGCTGGTGTAACATAATCACTATTCAACAATGACCTGCAATTAATACAATAGAGAGCTATTTCTGCGTGGTTTAAATCGTTAATCTCAGGTATTGCTGTAAAAACTCTAAATCTTTACAGTGTGTTTGTTATGATAAGAAATGTCACAGCAAACACACAGGCGTCGTGATTTACTATCTAACAGGGGACCAACAGGGGAGTTTTGTAAATCATAAATAAATCAAAAGTGGTTAGTTTAAAAAACTCATAAATGTATAAGGTGGGCCTTTTACAGCCCATTTTATATGGGCCGAAAGTCACACATTATTTTTACAAATACTTGGCTAAAATAAAATGGTTTAAATAATGTCTATGTTAACACTTGTTTAAAAGAACTTTAGATGCAATGTTTTTGCAATGTACCATTTACCATACCATTTTTTTGATAAATAAAATAATGCATTCTTTTTGTCCACGGCCATGATGAATGGTATTCACAATATTTATTTGTAGAAACTGAAGACACACATTTCAATGGCGGATGCATTTCTAATTACATCCTGGCGTTTCGATTTTTTAATATTTTTTTCTTGGATCCTGTGTAGTATTTAATTTTAATGTAATGCAAAGTTTGAAACTAGTCAGGGTTTTTAGTAAAGATATATAATCTATATAATGTTTGTCAGTCTGTTAAACAGCAGCTCTAGAGTCTCAGAGGACAGCAGGCCATTTAAACAATAGAGGAGTGTGTGTGTGTGTGTGTGTGTGTGTGTGTGTGTGTGTGTGTGTGTGTGTGTGTGTGTGTGTGTGTGTGTGTGTGTGTGTGTGTGAACAACGTGTTTAAGAGCCATTACAGTTCCTGCTCCAGCCTACAGGGGCGCTGCTGAGAATGGCTTTAAACACACACACCCCACTTACTCAAAAAATCCCCACTTGGTCAAAAATTAACAAAATATTCACCAGTGTTTTTTCTAGATTTTAACATGATTTAAACACACACACACACACACACACCTGTAGGTCCCTACTTGGTCAAATATAAAAATTAAATAAATAAAAAAAAATCACCAGAGCATTTCTTTAGTGTTTTACTTCATTTTCACATGATTTAAAGCATGACCAACAGGGGACCTGAAAAATGTCCCCTCTTGGCTCAGAGGTCCCCTGTTGGTGAGTGTGACACCAAGGTCCCCTGTTAGATAGGTAGACAAGTACACACACACACACACACACACACACACACACACACACACACACACACACACACACACACACACACACACACACACACACACACACACACACACACACCTCACTGCCTCACAAGCCTCACTGCAGAGTCAGACAAATCAGCATGATCAAAACTTTCGCAATTTTTTTTTTCCATCAAATATCAAGTCAAGAGGGTGAACAGTACACATGAAGAAATGAATGTTATTTCACTATTTAAGATTCACCGGCCTTTTCAATTAGACACAAACACATAATCAATAGATATCAAATTATATGTAACAATGCAATACTATCACACATATAAAAAATAAAAAATAAAACAAATAATTACACACATAAGTGTGTTGCTTCATTCATTCATGTAATCTCATCCTGTCTGCAAACCCTGTCTCTTGTTTACAAATGAATCTGTGGTGAAATGATGGAACAAGTGCACAATGTCTTTTGCACGTGAGCTGGATCTTCATTAAAAATAAAGTTCATCCATGCATTCATAATATTGGAATCCGAAGGAAGCTTGCAGACTGTGTTCTTCCATAAGTCACAGCGCAATATCTTGATATCTTCGGCATTTTTATTGCTCGGTAGCGCAATCTATTTAACTCTATGAGTCAGTGGGCAGGACTACAGAATAAGGCATTGTTCATCTTATGTTGAGGTAGTGTTTCATAACCACAATGACGTCAAGGGTTGGCATATTCTGAGATCAATCAAAATTTGCTGGGTCTGATGTCAATAAAATATTATTTGACTAACAAGAAAGTTTTCAGCTCTGAAACATACAGGATATTCTTACATCACAATCAACTTTTATATATCAACGGCTGAACAAAACGTTTTTTTTTTTTTTTTTTTTTTCAATTCAGGACCCCTTTACTAATTCAGACAACTCTGACAGGATAGAACTGGACTGCTTATAAAATTATGAAAATTATATTATTACATGGACTAAATGTTTTGTGAAATCATTAAGCCTTTTTATCATCAAACCCCGCAAATAGAAGACCATTGATTAAAATTGTATGCAATTATAATATTAAAATGTGACAGATGACAACTTTCCACAGGCTTGAAAGTAATTGTCCTAAACTGTACCTTTATTATATCAATAACTCTTGTATGAATGTATGTCAGTATGATTTAATTGTCAATTGATACCGAACAGCTATGTACAACAACATATGATATAACAATTTTAGTCAGGAGAACAGTCAACAAAATGGTCTTCCATATTATGTGTATGTGTGTGTGTGTGTATGTGTGTGTGTTTTGGGGGGCTACTGTAAAGCCATGAACAATGTGTTTTATGTAAAAGTAATGTAAGACAGACATGTCGATGAACAACACATGAAATATAAGATACACCATATCCATTACATTACATTGAAGCATCCATGGCTGAACCACAAATCCTTGCTTTTCTCCTATGGAAAAAGAAAACATGGCAAATCATTTCAGATTCGATTGCAATTGTCCTAATATGTTAATGGAGCCTAACACCATCTATTTAAAAAGCATTTAGCTCAAAGAAAGCAAAAATAGGCATTTCTGGTTGGATTTGTGATAATATATGCAGAACAATAAAATGTGCTTTATATTATTATTAAGTGGAGCCTATGCATTTAACAGCAACTTCTCCACATTACATTTGCCAATACATTTACGTCTAGGAAACAGAGAATATGCATGATGGAGAATCTAAAATTAAACAATTGATTTAACACATTACCTATCTGTGAAAACGCAGCTGAAAAAAAAATGTTTTTATCTCAAGATGATTTTTTATAAGCTTTGCTAACTTTGAAACACCAATTGAAAGTGAAGTAGAGTGTGATGTAGACAATGAATCATATTATTAAGTGGATTTCATCATTTCTGCCTGAGCAGTGTGGTGTGGCAACTACATCCTGTAAGCACATGCCACCCGTTTGGATGTGCCTTTGAATCTGCCTTTGAAATTGTGAACCCCCCTAATCTTTCCTCTGGGAAAGGAACGATTAAACCAGAAAGCTCACTCTTTCATTTTCCCTGGCAAATTAAAGCCAACAAATTCATCTTTTACAAAAAGTCAGGCTAGAAAATGCCATCCCCTCTCTCCAAGTGAGCAGTACAAGTCTCAACCCTCTCTGTCACAACGTGGCCCCGAGCCCCCAGTGGCGAAATGAAAAAGTAATTGAGATGTAAATAAAGGAGCTGGGTTTCGTGTTGTCTCCGCTAAATTGATTTTTTTGTCTGCTCTAACATTCTCTCCTTGCCAGGATACTATGTTTTACACTCCTTTGCATCGGGCACAATATCGGATTGCCGGACCTGGCGACAGTCCTCTGTTTTAGAGATGGTTTCCTCCTATTAATACATCTGCTATCTGAAATCAATATTGATACTGTGTACATATAAAACTTCAATTAGTGCCCAGTGTGCTTTGTAATTTAATCATTGGATTTACAACCAGTGCAGGCGCCTGTCAGGAACAGGTTCAAATCAAATATTCAGGTTACATTCTCGACTTTTTTACCCTTCTGATCCTTGTCTTTTCGGTATGGAATCAAATGGCTGTGTATCTATGTCTATGTATCAATGTTAAGTCTAGTTAAAGGGAAAGTTCACCCCAGAAATCTAAAAAAATAAATAAGCTGTTATCATTTACCCTCATGATGTTCCAAACCTGTATGACTTCAGTTTTGCGTGAAACACAAAATGAGACATTTAGCAGAATGTCAACGTTGCTCTTTTCCAAAAAATGAAGTGAATGAGAGACCCGATACGCTTTTGTTGTATGAAAAAGTAGACATTCTGCTGTTGTGTTCCAGGAAATATAGTAAGTCATACAGGTTTGGAATGACATGGGTATTATTTTCAAGTGAACTTCCTTGGATGTGACCCTATGCAGTGCAACATTATTAAAGTTTAATTTCAAACAAACCCATTCTTTCTGTCTGTAAACAGTTTCACAAATAAAGTTATTGTACAACAAGTGCAAGGCAGAAACTAGTTCAGAAGGCCATTCATTGAGAAAGTTCAGCAGAATATCTTCTCGAGTCCATGTGAAGCTGAAATGGATTTCAGGAGTGAATCTTATGCATTGAATTAATTGATGCTACAGGCAAGGCTGGTTCAGACAGCCTCAAATTCAGAATCCAATTGAAAGAAAGTAACAATGTGCTGTTCCATAGATGCTAAGTGAAGGTCATTTCATCTGAATAAACCATGATGATTCATTTATAGCTTAAAGAGACCAGTAATACAAATAAATAATGTCAATAGATACTGTAATGTGTCTATGGAAGATATTAGTTCACCTTGTCTGTTTTGTTCAACATTTCTTTAGTTAATGCACATAGTTCTCCAATATGAAAAGTTTGCACAGCACTGAATTCAAGACGAATCCAATCCAATACATAACATTTCACCAATGTAATTTCTATTAAAATTCTCCTTTCAGTTAATAGTCCATTTAGGCTTCAATTCTCACTATTAACTAGTTGCTTATTAGCATGCATATTACTATATTGGCTGTTTATTAGGAATATAAAGCACATATTAATGCCTCATACGCAATAATTAGGAGTTTATTAAGGCAAAAGGCTAATTGGACCCCAAAAGGGGACTGAATTTTAAACGGCTTTCTATTAGAAGTATGTTGGATTCCGGTCAGGGTCTATTTAAGTAATAATAATAATAATCAAAACTAGACATCAACACCATAACAACATTTTTACTACCCCTTCCATTTAGTTGGAATCTTAGTTTTAGTTGGATTGTGTGTGTGTGTGTGTGTGTGTGTGTGTGTGTGTGTGTGTGTGTGTGTGTGTGTGTGTGTGTGTGTGTGTGTGTGTGTGTGTGTGTGTGTGTGCGTGCGCGTGTGTGTGTGTGTGTTTAATGTAGTGCCGAAAAGTGTATCTACAGTATTTCTAACAAATGCGCATGTGACAAACGTGGATGAATCTTCCTGCATAAATGATATAACAACGTCATTCATTAATCTCCAGTAACCAGGCCTCAATTTATTGTTATTTCAAATCAATATAGCTGAACATTAGCGCTGCCAAGCCGCTCGTATTGATTTTATGGTAGATGGCTATAATTAAAGCAGCTAGCATGGCTTTATCAAGTAACAGAACAGCTCAGAGCTCTAATAGACCAGTGTTAATTAACATTATCTAATCAATTGACCAATGACCTGAGCGGGAAATCTTTTGAACTGGGGCACAGCAGAAAACATGACAATTCTATCTTACCGAGCAACCTCTGGTGACGTCTCCGGGTTGTTGAAAGGCAATTTGCCATCCGTCTCACACCAACATGTCTTACTTCGGCTGTTAAGTGTGTGGTTTGTCACCATGCTGGTAAAATAGCCTCCCTTGACATCACACTGACCAGTAGAATCCCATGAGCAGTGCAAAGCACCTGACACTATTCTGTGACTGGTGGACAGCTGAAGACAAGCTGACATGTACTCATTTGTTATTTTTGAAACATAAATAAATAAATGAACATCTTTTTTTGTCATCTGGGTCACCAGGAATACTGTAGTTTCATTATTTCGACTGTAAACATTATTTAATCCATATTATTATTATTACTTTGTTTTTCATTTTTAATCCCTTTTTTAACATTAAACATTTCCATCCATCAATGCAGGTTTGCTTATCCTATTCAGAATGAATCAATGCCCATTTATCAATCTAATACCATCTGTTAATTATCAATTCTACATTCAAGTGTCATTCTATGTTATTTATTTATTTTTTTTCTTGTTGAAAATCTTGAAGTGTCTCTGCTTATAGAATACACATGGGCTTTGAATGTGCATGCTTTTATAGTGGTGTGAGAAATAGCGAATCATAATACACTATTGAATTTGAATGTTCATTTGTTGTACCGGGAACGTTCTCATAACTTTGGCAAATGTTCTGGCAACATTTTCTAAAATAGTAACATTAATAGAATGTTTGTTCAAAGTTTTATGATTTTTGATATAATTTTCAAAGCTTTATATGTTATTAATACATTTTTTATGGTAATATTGTTTCAGAATGTTCACCTAACATTAAACAAGTAACATTTCCAAAATATCTGCATTTTTTTTTTCTAAAGGAATGTTTGCAATGGTTTAAAAAAAAATGGACATTTTAATTGTTTACATAACTTAATCTGTAAACGCTAAAGTTCAAAATAATTAATTGGTTTGAGTAGAACCATCTCAAATTATACAAATTAATTAAATTAAATTAACTTTTATGAGTATTTTGAACTTTCTTTTTCATCTGCGTTCATAAAACAGACACATTTTAAGTAATCTGAATTGTTTCCTTGTTTTGAGTTTTATGAACTTGTTTCTTTTAATTTAGACAAACTTAAATTTAAATTTAAGGTGTCAGAATTTACAAATACTTTATCTTCCAGAATCTGGCAGTACGTTTTGCCAGATTCTGAATGATAAACAGTGGTACAAGAGAATTTGGTGCTGATCCTTCAAGAGTCACTCAAAAACCTCTGTCTATAAAGCCTATACAAAAAATGACTTCTGTATTCACAGCACTTCATCACTTCCACTTGTGATTCTTTTTAAGTGGGGGCCATTTTTAGGGTTCTTTACCTAACTTAAGTCTCTGGGATCCTGACATTTTGCACTTCTGTAGACTCCAGGTAGGTTGCAGTTCTGGAAAATGGTGGCGTTGGGGGACTAAAGGGTTTCCAATGGTTTCACACTTAATTCTTCACCTTGATTCTTAATTCTTTTGCAGTTAGCATGTGTATTTTCTTCGCCAACTGTTTTTGTCTGACCTATATATATATATATGCTTTTATAAATTATTAAATACAAAATCAATAGTTGTTATTAAGATTAATGTGGTTAGGAATTGGTAAAATGTGCCTGAAAAAAAAAATAAATAAATAAAAGGGCCTAATAAATCTGCCCGTAGTGTATACATAACCATCTTGCGACTTATATTGTTGTGTGTCTTTAGAAATCACAAAGAACAAAAAATAAAAGTGCTCAGCACAAATCTTCTCAATTCAAGCAGAAATCGACCTGGAAGAACTTTAAAGTTCAACATTCCACCCTTAAAATTAGTGATACATTGAATAGCAAGGCAATCAATAATTATCAACAGACAGTCTTCATCACCATTAGCAACATTCATGAGTTTTAAGAAAAAACAAAACATTCCAGGTGGATCGTCTCTAGGCTGAGCTTCCACATCTGAAAGATTAGTTTCTCTCGAACATGCTCCATATCTGTGGATTTCTCTGCCAATACAGCAGCCGTATGCAAGAAACTCCTTGAGGTTGTCCGCAGTAAAAATTAATGGAGCTCAACAAAAAGTCATTCAAGGACCTGAAATTAGTCCATTCAAGTGGAAAAGTATTTGACTGATATTTTATTGCTGGGAATGAGTGAGTGGAAACCAAGAAGCACAACAGTGCCTTGTGAACGGTGACTAGAAAAGGTCTGCCTCACAGCAAATAATCTGTGGGTTCCGAATGACTTTTATGAGCAGAATGACATGCTACTGTTGAAATACAAGTGTAAATCAGCTCAGCTTTAATGGGGGAATTATTTGGCTTGAATAAGGACACCACCGGTATCTTCAAAGTCAATCTGTGATATTACACAGAAACCTCATCCGATAATTTTGTTTAATTAAGTAATTGTCCGAATGATTTGTTCATTAAACGACTGATCTGATTCTCAAGTTCAACTCATTGATCGAGTCACAGCAGTTCACTGGAGTGGAAGATTATAGTAAGGTCCCATAGTTAACAGTAGATAATGCATTAACTAACATTTCAATGAACAATCCATTCATTACAGTATTTGTTCATCTTTGGTAACATTAATAAAAATACAATTGGTCATTGTTAGTTCATTTTTCATATCATTAAATAATATTATTAGTAGTAAATCTGAGCTAAGATTAACAAAATTATTTAGAAGTATTTTCCATCATTAGCTTATAACTAATCTAGTTCACTATTTTAACAAATGTAACCACATTGTAAAGTGTTAATGGAATAATTATGTAAATGTAAACGTTTCTCGATAAAAATTTAACTTTCATATATTTTAGATACATTGCACACCAACTGAAATATTTCAGGTCTTTTATTGTTTTAATTCTGATGATTTTGGCATACAGCTCATGAAAACCCCAAATTCCTATCTCAAAAAAAATTGCATATTTCATCCGACCAATAAAAGAAAAGTGTTTTTAATACAAAAAAGTCAACCTTCAAATAATTATGTTCAGTTATGCACTCAATACTTGGTTGGGAATCCTTTTGCAGAAATGACTGCTTCAATGCGGCGTTGCATGGAGGCAATCAGCCTGACGCACTGCTGGGGTGTTATGGAGGCCCAGGATGCTTCGATAGTGGCCTTAAAGGGTCATGAAACCCCAAAACACTTTTTTTGAGATGTAAACAGATATGTATAGGCTGCACATCATTGAAAACACTAAGGGTACTCATTAATGGTATGCATATGTGAAAATAGTTATTTTTGCATTTTTCAGAGCGATTTCTGTCTTCCGGTTTGAAAAGTTTAGTCGGAGCAACGTCACAAATGCTGACGTCGGCACGGCCTTTTCGGCCCAAGTATGGGCAGCTGGGCACATGCTGACGTCTACCGCTCCGAGCGATTCTCGATATATATTCATGACATAAAGCTCATTCAGTCCAATCCCTGCGCTGTAGTATGCATACGAGGTAATTCAGTTAATATGCATGAGACAGTCACTTCTGTCAGGCTCGTCTTACATCTTTATTGTAAAGATATGGTGGGGAAGTTTTGGAAGCAGCGTGCGGAAAAGTCACGGAGGAAAGCTAGGCGTTGTGCTGATACGAAGTAACGTAAAGGGTGCCGAGCGAGCTGTAACCGGCGCCGTCTGTGGAAGCCTTTGCTACAAAGGCTCGGTAAAGTAAAATTCACCTGAGGAATCGCACGCCGAACCTGCAAGCGTTGACTATCTATGTCAGGAGTGCAAAATAACCAATCTGTAATCTGTAGGCCAATGAACAAAAGCCACGTCCTCTCCGTTTTATTTGTCGTCACAGCCATGCACTAAACCGCATGTGTTCGGGCTCTTAGTGAAACAGTGTGATGCATATTTGGACAAATATAGATTTAGCTGCCGAGTGATAGACAGCGCGGATCGTCACGGCAATGCGCGGTCGAGACTAGCCTCAAACCTCTTCGCTTTTACCCCGATCTAGAATTACACATCTCTTATCACATCGCATGTTGGGTGGTTCACGTTCTCTTATCACGTCGGCGCGTTGTTCATCTTGCCAAACAGCGTGCATATTTGGACAAATATAGTTTTATCACGTTTGCAAAATATTTCGTCATGCAGAATAACATTTATTTTCATTTCTCACTGAATTATGCTGGTTTGAACTTTGAAGAGCTGAATGATTTGCGATCTCTGCTGCACGCCACTCATAGCTCTCTCATTCGCTGTACTCATCCCTCATTTAATCTCTCTGTGGTAAACAATGCCAACGTGAACCAAGAACATGTCTCAGAACCGCTCAGCACCTACTAACAGACACTCCCCTATTTATGCAAACATTCCCTCTTTCCACACAATACCATCCCACCTTTTCACAGTCGACCACTCCCCTTTCAACAAGCTTTTTCAAATCGAAGGTGTGAAAAAACACCGCTGCAGCTGGGGGGTTTCATGACCCTTTAAGCTCATCCAGAGTGTTGGGTCTTGCGTCTCTCAACTTTCTCTTCTCAATATCCCACAGATTCTCTATGGGGTTCAGTCAGGAGAGTTGGCAGGCCAATTGAGCACTGTAATACCATGGTCAGTAAACCTGGTACTGTGACACTGTGAGCACTGTGAGCAGGTGCCAGGTCGTGCTGAAAAAAACAAATCTTCATATAGCTTTTCGGCAGATGGAAGCATGAAGTGCTCCAAAATCTCCTGATAGCTAGCTGCATTGATCATGCCCTTGATAAAACACCGTGGACCAACACCAGCAGCTGACATGGCACCCCATACCATCACTGACTGTGGGTACTTGACACTGGACTTCAGGCATTTTGGCATTTCCTTCTCCCCAGTCTTCCTCCAGACTCTGGCACCTTGATTTCCGAATGACATGCAAAATTTGCTTTCATTCGAAAAAAGTACTTTGGACCATTGAGCAACAGTCCAGTGCTGCTTCTCTGTAGCCCAAAGTGGCTTGACCTGGGACCTGTAGCCCATTTCCTGCACACGGTGGCTCTGGATGTTTCTACTCCAGACTCCACTCCAGTCCACTGCTTCCGCAGGTCCCCCAAGGTCTGGAATCGGTCCTTCTCCACAATCTTCCTCAGGGTCCGGTCACCTCTTCTTGTTGTGCAGTGTTTTTTGCCACACTTTTTCCTTCCCACAGACTTCTCACTGAAGTGCCTTGACACAGCACTCTGGGAACAGCCTATTCGTTCAGAAATTTCTTTCTGTGTCTTACCCTCTCGCTTGAGGGTGGACAGCAGTCAGGTCGGCAGTCTTACCCATGATTGCGGTTTGGAGTAATGAACCAGGCTGGGAGTTTTTAAAAGCCTCAGGAATCTTTTGCAGGTGTTTAGAGTTAATTAGTTGATTCAGATGATTAGGTTAATAGCTCGTTTAGAGAACCTTTTCATGATATGCTAATTTTTTGAGGCAGGAATTTGGGGTTTTCATGAGCTGTATGCCAAAATTCTCAGTATTGAAACAAAAAAAAGACCTGAAATATTTCAGTTGGTGTGCAATGAATCTAAAATATATGAAAGTTTAATTTTTATCATTACATTATGGAAAATAATGAACTTTATCACAATATGCTATTTTTTTTAGAAGGACCTGTACCATCACAAACAAGACATATCAAAAGCTTAACCCTTAAACCCATATCTTGGGTCTATAGAGACAAGACAAAAATATCAAAATATAAAAGAATGCCTTTTTTCCATTCATTTTTTTTTATAGGTTCCCACAGCCCGAGGTGTCTAAAAGTGTATGTATATATATTTTTTGTAGAACAATAATTTGATCTCTAATGATGGAATAAGAGCAATTCACCTTTATTCCACAAAGTGGAAATGTCTAATACAATGATTATGTATTCATCACGGAAGCCGTGATGTTTCCCTCATTCTTACTGCCGGCTGAAAACAAAATAATAATAAGTATGATCTGCAAAACTTGAAATGGCTTAGCGATTTACAGCAGAGCAAGTAAATCGCAGAAATAAAGCTTGACTCAAAGTACTGAACGCAATCAAATATTTCTGTCACTGTAACTTGATGGTGGATCTGGTGAAGAATGCTGAAAATGATAGTTTTGAGGATATGTTTGAGATGGTGTGAATATGAGCCAGATGCTAAATGTACTGGGAAATGAGCTCTGACGAGCACGATGATAGTATAAAACATCTGCTCAAAATGAACCCTTACAAGCTCCAAAAGGTAACAAAATATGCTTTATTTTATTTCAGAAGAGTTTTATATTATCGCATTGATCCAACCGTGTTAGATATAGATCCGGGTTGCTAAAGAACCGGAATTTAAGGATTAAAGGTGTCCTAGAATGAAAAATTGAATTAAACTTGCCATAGTTAAATAACAAGAGTACAGTACATGGACATCACATACAGTGAGTTTCAGTCACCATTGCCTCCTCCTTCATATGTAAATCTTGTTTGTGAAAAACACCATTAAAAAACAAGCATCTCTCAACATAACGCCACCTGTGATGCAATCGCTAGGATCATTAATATGTACGCCCCTAACATTTGCATGCCAGCCAATGTTCATTGTCAGGCGGAAATGCGCAGCCGAATCATCGGAAGCAGGCAAACAAGCGTCACGTGAGGATAGCAATAACAGCAGATCATGGAAATAAATGTCAAGTTCCAGGCTGTGCAGGGGACGTGAGGACTTTTCATAACCTTCCCACAGATAAAAAATGTCAACAGTAAAGGTTATTTATTTACAATCGGATAACTCAACAAAGTTATTCAAATCGTTCGTTTGCTCAGCCCATTTCACTTTCAAATGTAAAGTTTCTTAGTGAAACAAAATGAACGATAATATCCCCTTTGTTGTCAAGATGCTAGTAAAGTAACAATTGGAAACTCCAAGTAGCATACATAACAGTTTGTCTAATGACAAAGGTTAATATTATTTCCTGCTAGTGTTGTCATCAAATACAACAGTAGATACGTATGTCGACCCCCTTTGACGGATTGAAATCTAAATTAGCCTAAATTTCATCATCAACACATAACTAACTACATTTACTACTAAACGTAAACAGATAGCTCACTCGATCCTTGTCACCTTCTTCACCATCTAAGTTTAAACGATAGTCATTTGACAAGGCTTCTAGTCAATTTGTTAAATAAATATACATTTTTGAGAACTGAAGTATGATTATTTTACAGCGGCTGAGTAGTAAACATGACACTAACTATTTTGACTGGCTTCTACATTACTTTGTTTGGCTAAATAAATCGACTTTTAAATCAGTACTCTATTGTCAAACTGTAACATTACTTTACAAATAACATTTACGTGCTACCCAGTTCAGTTCATAATTCAAATTTTTGAAGCTATCATTGTCAAATCATTGCCATGACGGATGGTATGGATGTGTTAGCTGTCATTCAGCAGCAGTGCAGTGAAACAGCCAATCAGAGCAGAACTCTACATTAATATTCATGACCCTTCCAAATAAGGCACAAACAGAGCATTACATCCTAGGGACAATTTCTAGGGTTGTAAATGGACCTGTAAAACCGCATCTGGACAATTTTTGACCTTACCACATAGCCACATATCCTCTATTTAGATATCAGAGAACAATTTAACATATTGTTTCAAATCATTCTAGGGCAAAAGGTTTAGTTAACCTAAAAATAAAGAATTCAGAACACAAATTAAGATTTGTTATTACATTTTTTTTTTTTTTTTTTTTAATGGAATCTGAGAGGTTTGTGAACCATCCATAGGCAGCAAAAGAATTGCAACTTTCAAGACCCAGAAAAGGTAGTAAAGACATTGTTAATAGTCTGTTTGACTGCAATGGTTCAACCTTAATGTTATGAAGCGACGAGAATACTTTTTTTTGTGCAAAAAAGAAAAGAAAAAAAAAAGACTGTCACTCTCTTGCACTATTCACGTTGTTGGGCTATTTAAAGAGTACAGCGCTTCTGGGTTTTAAGGCAAAACGTCGGCTAACTATTGTCCGAGCATGATCACATATGCATGGTTACGTGAATTCTGTAGGAGTCTGGCACCAGTAGAGAAGAGATTGTTAAATAAAACTGTTATTTTTCTTTGTTTTTGTGCACAAAAAGTATTCACTTCTCTTCATAACATTAAGGTTGAACCACTGCAGTCACATTTACAATTTTAGCAATGTCTTTACTACCTTTCTGGGCTTTGAAAGTCGCAATGATGTTGCTGCTTATGGGTGGTTCAGAAAGCTCATCATAATCGTTTTATTTGTCTTCTGAAGATGATTAAAAAGGTCTTTCAGGTTTAAAATGACATGATGGTGAGTAATTAATGACACAACTTAATTTTTTTGAGCGAACCCTTCAAAAGCTTTATTTTCTGTTACTATAATTGTACAGTAAAGATATACAACGATAAGACAAGTATACATTCTTTAGAGTATCTCCTTTTGTGTTCCACAGAAGAAAGAAAGAAATGAGAGCGAGTGAATAAGGTTTGCATTTTTGGTGAACTTTATCCTTTTAAACGAAACATTTTACTAATCATGGGTGGGATCTCTGCTTTATTGCTACCGTTTCACTGAGCTTCTTGTTTAGGTTTAATTAGTACAGAGAACTGACAGACTACAGCTTCCAATGCCTTGATGTTCTGTCTCGCCTTTGGCATCACTGACCACATAATCATTGGCTGGCACAACTGGGACAAGGCTTGATTTTCAAAGGCTCTCGCTCCACTGATTCGCTGTGCATCCGTAAGATTGATCACAGTGGTTTATCAGAAACAACATGCGTTTCATCCCCCCTGGATTGAGGGGAAGGAGATGGTGGAAGCCGAAACGGGTTGTGTCCCTATGTTGCCCCTCCCAACAGAAGGGCCACAAACGCCAGAATGAGGAGAAAGATTTTGACAGCTCAAGTGTGTCAGCCCATCAAGACTCGCCCATGGCACTTTTGATTAAAAGAGAAACACAGATACTATCAGCTGTTGCCACAGAAAGAGCTAAATAACCAAGGCCTAACATTCATAGGGTCTTCAACTCAATTAAAAAATATTTTTTTCTTATCTGTCAACACTCCCTGCAAACTGTCAATATTGTTATAATATGTTTGTGTTGGTAAAACAGCCCAAGGAAAAAATAAAATAAAATAAAAATGCCAGATTAAACAGCTCGACAGAAAGCAATACTTTGAATGTAATCAAATAACACCTTACAATAAGGTTTTGCTCACATCAATTAGTTAACATGGACTTCTAAATGCTGCATTTATAGAGCATTAATTAATATTCTAGGTTATGATTATCTAAACCTTTAAAAATACTTTTTTTTATTTTTATGAAAATGTATATCTGTAAAGATTAGAGAACGCTAAACTCGCCTTACCTTACATGCGTAAACCCTCATGAAAGCTCACTGAGATGAAACAGACAGAACATACATCATAAAGTTAACACACAATTTTTCTGGTGGGATCATTTTATTTAGAAAAATATCTCACCATGCACTGATGCATCCAGGTACTCACAGTTATATGTTTGGTTTAAAATGCGACTGCTCTAATGATTTTCCCCAGGACAGCAAATGCGAGTTGATATGTGGAGTGACATGCAATAAAACCAAAAATTACACCAGACACCAGATATATATTTTTTTACTAGTGGGTGCAGGACACTACAGTTCATTATTATAAGTGAGGATAGCTAAATAAAGTAAACTGTGACATATTCCTCATACAGTGGACTAGTAAAATGGACCCTTTTCACAGACTGATGACGTGTATTAACGGTCATCAATATCATAAATATCGTACCCGGAAATGTGAAAAGGGTCTATTGATAAAAAATGTGGGACCAAATTTAATTCAGACACTTTGACCTGACCATGTCTTGTTTAAGTGTTCTTTCTTTAATTGCTAATGCAACCTTTTACACCACAGACTGAATAAAATGAAGCATTGCTTGGTAATTGTTTGACCTACATTGGTATTATTTAATTGTGTACTTAAATTGAACAGCTGACATATTATTGGTTGATTGTAATCCATTAAATACCTTTCTATCAAAGTTATCTAACATTATCAAGATAAATCTGTTCTGACACAGTTTCAATCTGTGTTCTTGTCAAACAAGTGAGAAATGGAGACAATGTGAGAAAACGCTGAAGGTGTCTGGATACATTTTGGTTTGACTGTATGTGTGAGCGTGTCACACACAGAGTAACATATTTTAGTAACTGTGTGAAATGTTTGGTAAAAAGCTTAATTTTCATTGTTAAAAACGCTATCAGTGTGGACGGAAGGCTACAACGTAAAGGGTACAAAAAGCGGTTTCAAATGAAAAACGTATTAGTGTGGACAAGGCATAATTTCCAGGTGTTCCCAGAATGTGTCTGTGAAGTTCCAGCTCCAAATACTCTACAGATAATTTGTGTTACACAGAACATTAAATGCCCATTTTTGAGTGGAAGGAAAAACATGCTGTTTTCTTGCATTTAAATGCAAATAAGCTGACTGCTCCCCACCCAGTTTTAAAGAAGAGGATGAAGCTCATGCCTCCCATACCTTTCCAAAAACAACAAACATCTTTTTGATTCTGAATATCATCTCTACCGTGGTCACGCTTATGTGACACTGAAGTTTTTCATCATCATGAAAGTTTATGAACTGTATGTGTTTTAAAGCCATGTCAGTCTAAACTTCTGGGCTGCATTTCCCGATAACGTTGTCTCTAAAGTGACTCTAAAGGTATAACTTAACTGAAGGTATACCATTTCTAGGTGTGTTCCCCGAACTATACCTTAGTAGGTCGCTTAAGGTAAACCTTCTTAAGTGCGACGGTAGTGGGTGCTGTCCGTGGCGGCGGTGCTAAATTGGCTTCTATCGATGGCTCAAGAATCGATTATTTACTCTATGCAGGGGCTGTTTCACTGCGTTATGCGAAACAAATTATGTTCTTTATAAAAGAAACACTTCAGAAATAGTTGAACTTTCATTTATCATACAAAATTGCACCTTAATTTTACATAATTCTGAAATGAGTGCACGAACCAGCAATCTCATGCTCAACCGCACCATCAGCATCACGCGTCATTTAAATTATTACAATATATTTTCCATAGTGTCTTGATTTAACCCACAACCAGGGATGATTGACCATGCAGCAGCTGCATCACATTCTTGTGTAAATAACTAATTTATATTATTAGATGGCCTACTCAATAAAAACGCATCACGCAAAACATATAATCAGCTGCTACTATATGGCGGAGAAAAAAGAAAGAAAGAGAAGAGCCGCCAGCAGCTGATTTTAGTAGCTGAGCTCCGTCCAGTTTGTCTCGGCAAAGCTGGTCCAACAAGATCTAAAAGCTGTTTAATTTGCTGTCGTGGTAGGCAAATTTTTTTTTTTATAGCAGCCTTCTGACATGGTAGCCAGGGACTAAAGTTTTCACGTATGAAATAGTGCACATACACTAAATGGCTCCGCGGATGGCGCCGTCTTTGATTTAGCACAATTCTATTCGATGCCTCGCTGCCAAAGTTTGACTAAACTCCCCTCCACAATCATTCCCTTTAAATAGGCTCCTAAGCTTTTCCTGTCTAATGGTTTTCCAGCTGATGTACCTTTGGATAATATCATTAAAAAGCTAACAACCATTGGTGTTTGTAATGAAATTTTATGACAATGAAATTTATGAAATTTCTTATGACAATTTTAATCCTTGCATTAAAAAAAACAAAAAAAAATAATAATAAAAAAATATTCAACTAGCCTAATTGAACACTGGGTGTATATTACAACTTCGGAATTATATTCGGATAGACTGACATATAAAGAAGCTTTTTTCACAGTGGTGGCCACTAGTGGAATGAACTGTTAATAGTGATAAGGTATAGCTAAGAGTGGTCCAGACCAACCTTACGAAAGTATGACTTAAAGAAGGTATTCTTAACTAAGTTTGTTTCGGGAAACACATATTAACGTTAAGGGATACCTTAAGGTATAACTTAAGAATGACGTAGAGTTAAGAAGGTTTCGGGAAATGCAGCCCTGATGTGTGGTTTTCTGAGTGCACAGCCGAAGCACACGCACAGAAAGCTGACTGTCAGAAGGTGCATCCCGTTTATATTAAAGTTCTCTTTCACATCTTACTGTGCTTAAACTGTAAAATATACACACAAGGTTATGTCAATAACACAAAATTCACATAAACACAGTCGGTTATATCTGTGAACGTCAACAGCAAGTAAAGAAATCGTGTATATTAGATTCAGGTATTAAAGTGAAAGCAGCAAATGCCAGAATCTGCAAATGGCTTGTTCACACACTGACAACACACATTTATTTTCAAACATCATGTAACAGTAAATTAAGCATATAGGCTCCCTTTAAAAATATCTGTAATAATCCTGTAAATATATATTTCTCATTGCCATGTTGGTCAACCCACAGGGTTCGGTGGTCACGCAGATTGTTTTCTTAATGTGAAAGAGACTCAAAATAAATATAATAAAATAATTATAATAAAAGTCAATTTTGGTCTTACAGATAGTGTTACAAATGAGTCATACAAATGTTAACAAATGAGTCCTTATCGTATAGTGTTGCATAGAGTTATACAGTCATAGTTCTGAATTTGAGAAGAGACTTAAGGCTTAGTATTACTTCATCCTTTGAATGAGACGTTAAACCGAGGTCCTGACTCTCTGTGGTCATAAGAAATCACAAATCGTAAAATTGTCCTTCGGAAAAAGAGTAGAGGTGTAACCCAAACCAAATTTGCCCATTGGCCTCTGTCCATCATGGCCTCCTAATAATCCCCATATCCTGATTGGCTTCATCACTCTGTCTCCTCTCCACCAATCAGCTGGTGTGTGGTGGATGTTCTGGTGCAATATGGCTGCCCTCACATCATCCAGGTGGATGCTACATATTGGTGGTGGTTAAGGAGATTCCCCTTTTCTATGTGTAAAGCGCTTTGAGTACCCAGAAAAGCGCTATATAAATGTAACAAATGATTATTATTATTGTGAATGTAAATAAATACATGTCCTCACAAGATTTGAAAAAAAAAAAAAAAAAAAAAAAAACCTCCTTATAACAAATACTCACAAGAATCAAAATCATTTAAATCACTGGTGCATTTATACTAGCACCTTTTAAAAAAACTGTATAAATAAAGCAAGTCTTTCAGTTTGACATATAGGGTGTTTCCTTGTGTCTCAAAATACATTGGCATACCAGTGGGAGGTCCCACTGTGAACCAGACATGCAACTGTTTTCAATATTCAGAAGATGGTGCTATTTGTTTATGTATGTATGCATTGTTTGAACCCATCTGCTTGCATTCACACCAATCTGAACATTCAGTGTGCTAATATTATATTTGTTGCAAATATTGTATTTGCAATATTCAGAAATATCACAAATGGAAAACCTACAGAATAGGTCCATGCATTTGAGCAAAATATAATACAGACTGGATAAAAAAAAACCTCTGCTTTTTTATAATGCTGATTCTTTATATCTTACAAAAAAGATCTATTACATGTATAGACAAGAGGAAAATGATTGCATTAGTGTGCATGATAAATGGTAAGCTGTCAAGCCATTTTATAGGTTAGCTTGCATTTCTTCTAAACTCAAGTTGACTTTGAATAAGGGGTCTTGGCCCTCCCTGTTAGTAGTCATATACTTGAAGGTCATGTAAGTATATAGAATAATAATGTAATTATGCAAACTCAGCCCCTGAAAGATCTGACATGTTATACGCAATTAAAGCCCAAGATGCGCGCCCACGAAATAGCCACGCATTTTGATCCCGGCTTGAAGGGCACCACAGGATCCTGGTTTAATCGTCTGGCAAGAATGCAGAAGTGGAAAATTTGATGATGCCAGTTGTTAAGTGGATCTTCATACTCAGTGCATTCATGCCACTTTAGATGCGATATATTATGCTAGTTTCTCTGCTACGGCTGTTCGAAATCAGGGCTGGATTTGTGAAGCAACATTATTTTGCATGCCATAAAGCACAGTCCGATGTTTTGAGGAGATATGGAACAAATACAATTGATGCTGTTACAATGGAAAAATTCATAACTAGGAGGGTTTTTGAGTAATTTATCACAAGGTAAATTAGGGATAAGGCGTTTCTTCGGACATTCATGTGAAGTGGATAAGATTTAAAGAATTTCCTGACCTTCTTTTATTTTTAAGAGGCTATTAATGGCATACAGTTGCCCAAAACGTATCTGGAAACTACTCTGGTCACAGCAAAAAAATTGTATCGTGTTTTCATTCGACAAATTAAATGAGTAAAGAAAGAAAGAAAGAAAGAAAGAAAGAAAGAAAGAAAGAAAGAAAGAAAGAAAGAAAGAAAGAAAGAAAGAAACCCAGAGATAATCTGCAAAAATTGTGCTTTATTTGTTGTGTCCATTGTTAATATGATGAATTACACCTGTGGATGCATTCAAATGGCAAAACAAGTCATTATTCATTTTGTGTATGAAGGTTCCTCATAAAGGTTTCACACAGGCATCCAAGGCACAATAACATTATGTCTAATGAGTTTTAGAGATAACCAATCAAATATGTAGACAGATAGTGCTTATTTCTCAGAAGAAATAGAGTCATGGGGTGGGGGTGGGTGGGGTTGGTCCTTCTTTCATCTGCTCCATCAGACACTCTTTTTTTCTGTTTTAAACAGTGATACATCTATGCACCCTTCCATTTTTTTTTTACAGATATAAGCATCTTAGTAGATGGGATGTTTTACCATTATTGGATTTGGATTCCTTCTTTTCTACCACTACTTTTCAACTTGTGGAAACGTCTGAGGTGAACTGACTTCGATCAGCATCATTTGTTTGCAGATGCCAAACATTCATGTATTCAGGTTAATTTTTTTTGAAGCAGTATATTTCTAGTATGCAAGAAACACTATTACACAGAAAATCAATCTTTGTTGAGTGATGGTTATTCCACACCCTCTTTTGAATAAATACACTGCAAATGCTGACCAATCTGCACATATCTGTCTCTTTATTTTCTGTTTTCCATCAGAAGCCAAAGTTCGTGATTTCCCGGCTGGCAGGCATTAAATAGCTGAAGGCAGCTCCTTTATGACACATAAAGAGAATAATTCATATTATCACAGAGATGTATTGACTGTTCTCATTTGATACAAGTCTGTGGTAGCAGCCTGTCTCTGGCTGTCATCTCTGACTGGTTTTATTACCTGTAAATCACGCAGCAGTGGCCCCCCGTGGGTTTTAGTACAGCACAAAGGGCGGAGTGGAAGTTAACTGACATCTAATCTGCACAAAGAGAGAGCAGGAGCTTATTTGAATCCCCGTTCAGTGACAGCGTGAGACTGGAGAATTCTCTATCTCTGACAGAGAAATGTGATCTTAAGAACAGTCATTCAGACTCCATGCAAATATTGAAATGAAAATGGGCCAAAATAGGATTCAAACCTCCCCTCCTTTCCGCTGTGGGTGAGGTAAACCCCTGCTATGATGTTGCTGTATTTTTCTGATTACAATAGGCAGAATCACTTGGGCCAACACAATTCTCTATGCCGACAAGTCTCCTGTAGATAATTTTCTTGCCTGCCTTTGTGTACACATTCCTCTTGCCTGCTTCCTATCAAATTTAATCAGCCTCGGCCTTCTCTCTCACATGTGAAGCGGTCAGTGGAAATGCAACACAAGCTACAATACCGGGCCTCGATTAATTCATCCCTCTAACTCTTTTCCTCACAGCTCGTTGCAATATTTGTTGTAGCTTAAAGGTAGACAGCTGAATGTTAAGTCAGGGAATATCCCCGAGTCTAAACAAAGGTTGTTTTCACACACAATAGACCTTTTATCTCTTCACGCAAGCCCTCTACCACTGACAGACTTGATACGATAACAACATGGCTCCTCCAAGGCATGTTCTCCACTGAATATTGCATTCAATTTGAAATTCAACAGAGACTTCCCTTTAACCAACTTTATATGTCACACCTAAGTGGCGGAAATAGAGTTCCATGGGGTAATTTGTTTTTATTAAAAAAAGGAAAATACTGAAAAATACAGGTTTGAGGCAACTTTGCTGATATTTGTATTCAATCTGGCTTGCATAAATTTGGCCTAACTCATTCAATGTTTGAATCATACCAAGAATTCCTGGGGGCCTGTATCTCAAAGAGGGTATGGGGAGAGTGGGGTAAGATGAGACAGTGGCTAAGTTGACCCAGCCCCTTTACCATGGCAACTGTACACTTGTATTGTCATGTTACCATATGTTTTGGAACCACCCATCATTTCTGCCAGACTGTGAAAAGGAGAAACACATGGGTGGAGTGAAAGGTACACATTTACTTTACAATCTCACATGGGTTTGACTGCCCCAGCTCCTTTTGTGGTGTCTGCGACCTCTCCATCTCCTCTCAGGGCAGAAATGACTACTCCAGCTCCACCCGAGGTGGTGGCATCCGCTCATGTACTCTCTCTCTGTCAAGATCACTGAGGTAGTACTTTAATTTCCTGACTGCCATGATATGACCAAAGAGGTCATCCCTGAACTCCCTGTCTTCTCTGCAAGACCAAGGAGATAATCCCTAAACTTCCTGTCTTCCCAGAAATGACCCACGAGGTTGCCCCTGAACTTCTTGTCTGCACTGACATGATCATGGAGATTGTCCCTGAACTTGCTGCCTACCCTAATATGGCCAAAGAGGCCATCTATGAAGTATCTGCATGCTCTGTATTGGCCAAGGAGTCCTTCTCTGAACCCTGTGTGTTTTCCGGTGATGGCCTCTAAAGACGTTTCTAACCTCTCGTTGCTCTCTATTACAGTCCTGCCTGCTCCAGCTTGGTGAGCTTCTGATTAGCAGTGATGGCCTCTAGCCCTGTCTGATCTGCTGTGGTGGTTATCAGACCCAACACTGCTGTGGTGGTTTTCAGTCATGTCTTCTTTGGCCTGCATGTTCCGCACTGGCCACCTACCCTGCCTGCTCTGCTCTCGCTCTCTCTGGGCTCTTTACTGAAGAGAGGCTTTATTCTGGCCACTCTGCCATAAAGCCTAGATTGCTGGAGTTTTCCAGTGATAGTTGTCCTTCTGTAAATTTCTCCCATCTCCATATGTGATCATGGCCCTCAACCAGACCATCAGCTTCTTGGTCTCCGGTAAACAGGGCCCTTCTCCATCAATTGCTCTGTATGACACTGGTTACTTCTGTTTTTTCCAAACTTTATAGAGGACTATAGAGGTTATTGCTTCTGTGAACCTTCAATACAGCAGTATTTGTTGTGTTCTTCCCTAGATCTGTGTCTCGACACAGTCCTCTACAGGAAATTTTTTTGACCTCATTGTTTAGTTATTGCTCTGATATGCATTTTTAGTTGTTAGACCTTTATCGAGAGGTGTGTGCTTGGATTTGGTGCCTCCAGCAGTGAAATTTGAATGCTCCTGAGCTAAATTTCAAGTGTCCCAGAAAAGGGTATATATATATATATATATATATATATATATATATATATATATATATATATATATATATATATATATATATATATATATATATATATATATATATATATATATATATATATATATATATATATATATATATATATATACAGTGGGTACGGGAAGTATTCAGACCCCCTCTTTGTAATTTTTGACTCTTTGTTGTATTGCAGCCATTTGCTAAAATAATTTCATTAAAGTTATTTTTTTTTCTCATTAATGTGGTGGTAGCAGCATCATGCTGTGGGGGTGTTTTTCAGCTGCAGTGATTTGACGACTGGTTGCAATCAAGGGAAAGATGAATGCAGCCAAGTAAAGGGACATCCTGGACGAAAACCTTCTCCAGAGTGCTCAAGACTTCAGACTGGGCTAAAGGTTCACCTTCCAACAAGACAATTACCTTAAGTATAAAATTATGAAGGAATAACGGCTTCACAAAAAACTCTGTGACTGTTCTTGAATGGCCCAGCTAGAGCCCTGATATAAACTCAATAGAGCATCTCTGGAGAGACCTGAAAATGGCTGCCCACCAAGTTTTAGATGGTAAACCTTGATGTTCAAAATTGATAATAATAATAAGAAATGCTTCTAGAGTAGCAAATTAACATATTATAATGATTTATGAAAGATCATGTGACACTGAAGACTGGACTAATGATGCTGAAAATACAGCTTTGCCATCAGAGGAATACATTATGATTTAAAGTAATGTAATCATATGTTACAATATTACTCTTTTAACTGTATCAAATAAATGGATCCTTATTAAGCAAAATAAACATTACAAAATACTAACCCCAAACTTTTGAACAATAGTGCTTACAAGTAAACTAACTAAAGTAATTTCAGTGTTTAAAAAAAAAAAAAAGAATAACTATGGCAACCAGGGATTTTCTCCCATGCTAATTCACACCCCCAGATCATATTGCAGCCTATTTCATACGGTTTGCTATTTTTAATACATTAATTTGTAGTTATAATGGCTGATTTTAAAAGTTGATAAAAATTTAGCTGCATGCAAAATCAAATTGCTATCTAGCTTTGCTTCAATCTATATATGGCTTATCAATAGTTCCATATTCATCATAGAGCTAATTTTGGCAAGAGCCTAAAGAGAATCTTAAAGTCTTTCTCTATGGAAACATGAAAAGCAGCATTACTCAGTTTTACAGATGATCTTATCTTAGTAAAAGCCGTGCTACATCGAGCGGCCATCACTCTCCCCTTATTTCCCCTCTACTGCGCTGTCATCCCACAGACATTAATATTTACTCACCATAATTAAATATTAACCTTGATTGGGCAGCCTTCCTCTTAAAATTAGAGCACTGATATTGAAATTGCAGCAAGACATTTTAAATGATTTTCTTCAGCTAATGTGCAATGTTATTAGCTGTCCTTTTAGCATGTTGTTTTAGGATGGAGGTGATTGATCAAGCTTACTCTAGTTGTTTTGGGGTGTTTTTGATAATGACAGCTTCCTATAATGGATTATTAATACGTGAGAGCAGAAAATGTCTGGTTTCATGTCTGGCTAAGCTAACATTAGGATCATTTGGTCAGACAGTGTCAGGATGGATTTGAACCGAAGTGACACATTCCGGAGGAGCTCTGGATGTTGTATACAGAATTGATTTGATAAATATGGCCCAAAGAGTCATGCAATTTGCAAGGTGATACATTTTCAGAGGACGAATCAATTTCTTGTCTTGAAAGCATTGGTGAATATATCAAAGCAAATTACCTTGGAGGTCTTAATCTCTAATGTGAGCGATAAAGTGTGCACACAGACACACACACACACACAACAGAGAGAGAGAGATGCTGTTTTCTTTCAGTTGATGCTTGCAACAATTACAATAATTTGTCCTGCATTCAAAGTATTGCCAATATATAGTTATGCTTGTAATCACATATATATATAAAGAAAGAGTATATATATATATATATATATATATATTTTTTTAATATCATTTATAATTTATTAAAGACCATTCATTTTAAACAGCTATTATGAATTGATTGTATCACTTTACACATAGGAAGAAAATAGTCCAAATGAAATGTTCTTGCATACAACCACAAAACAATTTAAATATGATAAGCATCGGCACAGTTAACAAGTTAAAATGGATGAGAAAATAGATCAAAGTTTCTAGATTCATTCTGGTGGTTGAGTAGCTTTAGAAAGCGTCTTAATGCACTGGAGGGGACGATTGAAATTTAATAATCAGCAACACCAAGGCAAGCATATCGCTCAATAAAGCAGTTGTGGTGTCTGGTAATGGCTACTTTCATGGCACTTCATGGCTTGAACACAATTCCCCTCTTCTCTAATTGCATAGTCAAGGGGAAACCAGGGACTAAAGTGAACAGTGCAGCCTAGATGTTATAAAAGTATAATGTTTAATGCCATATATTTTTAGAGAGCTTGAAAGCAGAATCCGTGAGATGTAATAATTATTTAGACAGCATCTGCCTTATGCATTTGAAGACTTCCCCTAACAGAGCCATTACTTTATGTTGTATCTTACCTATGGCCATGTAAATCCAAGGACTGCTTCTTGCACCTTCTCCCTAAATAAGTAATCTCTGAAAAAAAAGCCATATTGAGGAAACAGCTTTCAAGCAGACTTGAAGCGTTGGGTGCAGTTGAAATATATCACTTTAAAAATGTATGTGTTAAATAAAAGGTTTTCCATTACCCCTGTTCAAACTGTCTTTTTCACCTTATTTCCACCCTTATGAACTTCCGTCAGACCAAACTCGGCTGAGATCCCTTAACTAAGTGTGAAGATACTAGAATTAGGTTAAAGTCTATGTAGATTAAGTATATTTGAAATGGACAAAAATAAGAGTTTTATCTGAGGCTTTAAAGGGGGGGGTGAAATCCTGTTTCATGCATACTGAGCTTTTTACACCTTTAAAGACTTGGATTCCCATCCTAAACATAGACAAAGTTTCAAAAACTAATGTTGGACGTTTGATGGAGTATTTCTGTGTTAAAAATACTCCTTCCGGTTTCTCACAAGTTTCGGCGAGTTTTTTTCGAGTATGGGTCTACTTGACGTTAAATAGATCGGAAGGTCCTTGTATGGGCTGTACGGGCTCTTCTCCCGGTAGGGTGCGCGCGCGCGCGTAACTAGAGGGAGAGAGAGGAAATGCACGCCGTAAACAGTCTCTCAGGTGCAGATCCAGTCGTCCGTGAACACTTATGACGCGCCGCACTGCACTTTATTCCTATGGGTGACGTCGAGCGACGTCAACGCTTCAGCACAGCATTCCGGGAAGGCAGCGCTGCAAATTAACCAATTTGAACGCAGAAATGACGGGAAGCTTCAAGGCATCGCTTCAGTCGCGTCGCAAAGTGGATTTCCACGGTCACTGCTGTCACAGGACTTCACCAAATCATACCAAAGAAGTGTGTTTTTGACAGAGCGGTCCCAGCGATAAAGTTCGGTCCTGCTTTGGAAGCAGCCGGTGAGTAAATCAACTTGAAATGTCTCTGCTATTGGCTACCGTCGCATGAGTAAACATCAGTAAACGATACAATCGCGTGCTTCGTCATTCAAATGCGCTAACGGTTACTCCATTGTTGTTCTGTATAACACTAGTCTGACTCTGACGTGCAAAACCGTTTTGCTTGCTACTGCTAAGGTTTAGTCACATACAATAGTCCATAAACCGAATCATGTCCTCATAAACTGCGCGTAAAGACACACAAAGGCCCCTAAATACAGTACATACCACAGAGACGGACATCCTGATGTTGCCGTTTCTCCTGTTCAATTTATTTCAGCCTCAGATTTGATTGTGGATCATTATCTGTATTAGCTGAGATAGCGATGGGTTTCTCCACGCTTGAGGACGTCACCGCTTTGTGCACATTCGTCATTCTTTAGCTCCGCCCACACGATACGCCTCCAGGCGCTTGGTTTTTTCCGGAAAGACTCGGTACAGCCCATATTTCTTTTATAAATATGATAAAACTAAAGACTTTTCGGAGATATGAAGGATGCAATACTACTCTATAGGTACTCAAGATTGACATGAGATTGACTGAAACTGAGTGTTTCGACCCCCCCTTTAAGTACAGTTCTCTCAGTCGATGAAATGTACACTGGCTCCCTGATATTAATAGAGTCATTGTTAATAATGCATGAATGTCATTGCATTTAATAAAAATAAATAAACAAGTAAACAAAAATAGCTTGAAAGGTACTCTTTCTTTTAAATACATAAATAAATAAATAATCCACCTGCCACTCAAAGTAACCACGCCCTTTATTTTTTTGCAGAAATGTAAGGCTTTATATAATGTAAATGAATGAGTTATATATATATAAAAAAAAAAACACCCCCCTCACATAGCCATATAGACCAAAACCAAATTTAGCACCAGGCTGTAAATAAGTTTTTTTTTTTTTTTTTTGCTGTAATGTTGGGGATTAAACAGGGGGCTCAATGTGATTCTGCTGCCTTCTGGAGCCTGTCCGTAGTGGCCAGTGGCCAGTCGATGAATTGCAGTTCAAAGTAATTCGGTACTGGCTTCAACAGAAATGGGGGGAGGTATTAAATTCCTGCCGCCATTTTGAAGTACGTATGGACAGACCCTCACTCCATCAATTGTGACTGAGTCAACTTCATATGAACACTTCAGGCAGCCACATATACCACAAAGCAACATGACTGTGACGTCACAGCATATAATATGCCCTAGCAATTTTGTAAGGGGAAACAAATTAATAATAAATCAACTTCATAGTGGATTCCAAGGGAAGTTAGTGAGTGAAATGCATGATAAAATTGATCTGGAATGCAGCCCATGTTTTCCCTGTTCTGTTCAGTCCTTTGTCAGTTATTGTTCGATGTCATACTGTTCTTCATGTGAGTCACCAGTAAACTCTATGTCTGATCATATCCTGTGTCCCTCATCTTCCTTTTGACACTTTGTCACACGTTGTCACTAAACGTGACAACTCCCATAATGTTTGGAAATGATCAAATTGAATGATCCCTTATTGATTGAATAACCAGAAAAAAAAGTATTAATGTCTTGAACATTCAGAGAATTTTCTGAAAAGTTTTCATAACTTAATGGTATCATTAGAAAAACGTTCTTAGAATGCATGTTTGCATTCAAGTGCTTTTAACTTTGTTAAAAACTTTAAATAGCTGTATACAATGCTGTATATGGCAATCTTTTGCTACTGGTATACAAGTGGTTCATTAAAATGTCTATGTATAAGAACGAATGTATGTGAAACATGTCATCGTGACAATCCCAAAGGTCCCTGTTGATTACATGCCACACAAACAAAAGTGACACCCTCCCCAAACAAAAGGAAATCCACATCTCATTGACAAGGGTGATGTAAATTAACTATTTGAAAGAGTCAGTAACAATAGGTTTCTGTCAGCCGATAGAGAATAAAAATGTCAGTCCTGTCAGTAAGCACATTGTCCAAAGTTCTCAAGATCTTGACAAGAACATGGTTTTACTATTTGAAAGAAAGGCTCTATTGCTTCCATTATTTAAATATTTTAGCAATGAATCTCAGTGTAAGACACAGTTAAACCCTATGAATGAAAAAAACAAAACAAAAAAAACAACACCCAGCACATGGCACTTCAGCAAGTGCTGAAATCTCTTAAACATTTATGTGCATTATTTCCACTCTGGGGAATTGTATTTCTTATTAATATATTTTAATGATGCAACATAGAGCCAATTCAGCTGAGTGAATAATTCATTAATTGAGATATAACAGTACAAAGCAAGCAATAACATCATTCACAACTTAACTCTAAATGGCTACTAAAGTGCTAAAATTGCTATTTTGTTTTTGAGGAGGGACTGTGAATTATGGAAAGCAGATGGGTAAGATATATAACAAGGGAGGATATTAAGATAATTCACTATATTTTATCATGTCATTTGACAGCATTAAGAATTTTCTTTCCATGAAGCGGCACACATATCTTCCCTAATGTTGTTAAGAAAAACAAAATGTCATTAGGTTTGCCTTAGAGAGTAAACTCGGAGGCTTGTCTGATTTGAAGTGTGCAACTTTTGCATAAGTATCACCTCAAGGATAATTTGAAATGGTTTACTCATTAGGTGCAACAAATCACTTAAACTGTAGATTAATGACTTGAAGATATGCAGTTAAGATGGGGATTGATTTTGAGATTCAATTAAGAAAAGTAATTCAATATAGAACACAGTAAGGGTGATTGTTTAAACGTATGCTGAGACAAACAGATTTGGGTCATATGGTTGGCCTATGTACATATTTTGTGAAATAGGAGGAGAATAGAGCAGACCACTTTTGAAAGTAACATAGTACTTCAAATAACGATTGTATCAATTGCATCGGTACGCCACTAGGTGACTTAAAAGGTTTACTTCAATACCCAACAAAGTAACTAGGGTAATTTGTACTTTTCCACTTTTCCGCTTTTTGAATCTTGTGGCACAGATGGGCAAATTAGTCACATTACAAACCAGGAAACAAGACACATTTAAAAATAAAAGACATAAAAACATTAAAAATATATATGTTAAGTTTATAAAATATTTTTAAAAAGTTAAGTAAAATAATGTAGTATTTTCCTATTTATTTATTTTTGGTTTTATTTTTTATAAAACAAATACTATCCACACTCCCGTCTAGTCGGCGGTAATGTACCAAGGTTGCCAGTCGTCAATAAACACCAAAGAAGAAGAACAAAACCAAAAACAGACATGACATGGGCTGAATCTGAAATTTCCCCCTAAATCCTCTAAAAATTACTATTCCCTAGATTATAGTATAGTAATAAAGTTCACTTGAAGGAGTGAATAAAAACAAGTGGGAAAATTCAGACAGCTGTTGAGCCTACATCGGCTGTATATTGCGCTGGAATGTGGAATTGAATTTTTGCATTCGATATGTCCACTATGGTTTCGGACACCACTGCAAATGAAGAGAACATTTTGACTTCAAAGTTTATGTGTTCGAGGCAGTAAATGGGTAAGCATAAGGATTTGAGTGAGTTTGACAAGCCAGATTATGATGGCTAGATGACTGTGTCAGAGCATCTCCAAAAGTGCAGCTATTGTGGTGTTCCCGATCTTCAGTGGTCAGTATCTATCAAAAGGGGTCCAAGGAAGGAACAGTGGTGAACCGGCGACAGGGTCATGGGCCGCAAAGGCTCATTGATGCACATGAGGAGCGAAGGCTGGCCAATGTGGTCTGATCAAACAGACAAGCTACTGTAGCTCAAATTGCTCAAGAAGTTAAGTAACACCTTACTATGCTAGTGCATATGAGTCCGTTTCAGTCAAAGAGATTTGGTAAAAATGTCTGATTAATCCAGAAATGAAACAAAAGCATTTATGAGTGAGTCATTGAATCATTCATACAAATTAATTAAACATTTTAAGTAGACTGCAGCAATTAATATTTTGTCAGAACCTCAAGTAACTTTGTAACAAACTGCTCTGAGACACAAACATTGAGGATCCAAGTGCAGTATTTATTCAGAGGGTAATCCACAATCGTAGTCAAAAACAGGCAAAAGGTCATACACCGGCAAGCAGTCCAAACAAGCAAACAAGGCAGGAGAGACCGGCAAAAGGGTAATCCACAGAACAGGCAAGCAATCCAAGACCAACAGACAAGAAACCAGGGTGAATGCTCAGAAATGCAGTACTACACTTAACAAGACTTCACAGTGAATGACAGCGTAAACAAAGTTTATATAGGTTGTGGTGATGAGGTAAATGAGACACAGGTGTAAACAATGAGTGTTGATAAATCCAGGCAAAGGATTATTAGATTATTAGAGCTGCACAATTCTGGATATGCACTCACTTTAATGGTTATTAGGAACACCTGTTCAATTTCTCATGAATGCAATTATCTAATAAACCAATCACATGGCAGTTGCTTCAATGAATTTAGGGGTGAAGTCCTGGTCAAGACAATCTCCTGAACTCCAAACTGAATGTCAGAATGGGAAAGAAAGTTGATTTAAGCAATTTTGAGTGTGGCATGGTTGTTGGTGCCAGAGGGGCCGGTCTGAGTATTTCACAATCTGCTTAGTTACTGGGATTTTCACACACAACCATTTCTAAGGTTTACAAAGAATGGTGTGAAAAGGGAAAACATCCAGTATGTGGCAGTCCTGTGGGAGAAAATGCCTTGTTGATGCTAGAGGTCAGAGGAGAATGGGCCGACTGATTCAAGCTGATAGAAGAGCAACTTTGACTGAAATAACCACTCATTACAACCGAGGAATGCAGCAAAGCATTTGTGAAGCCACAACACGCACAACCTTGAGGCGGATGGGCTACAACAGCAGAAGACCCCACCGGGTACCACTCATCTCTACTACAAATAGGAAAAAGAGGATACAATTTCCACAAGCTCACCAAAATTGGACAGTTGAAGACTGGAAAAATGTTTCCTGGTCTGATGAGTCTCGATGTCTGTTGAGACATTTAGATGGTTTGAATAGAATGGATAGAATTTGGCATAAACAGAATGAGAACATGGATCCATCATGCCTTTTTACCACTGTGCAGGCTGGTGGTGGTGTAATGGTGTGGGGGATGTTTTCTTGGCACACTTTAGTTCCCTAGTGCCAATTGGGCATCGTTTAAATGCCCTGGCCTACCTGAGCATTGTTTGTGACAAATGACCACCATGTACCCATCCTCTGATGGCTACTTCCAGCAGGATAATGCACCATGTCACAAAGATCAAATCATTTCAAATTGGTTTCTTGAATATTACAATGAGTTTGCTGTACTAAAATCGCCCCCACATTCACTAGATCTCAACCGAATAAGCATCTTTGGGATGTGGTGGAACAGGATTTTCGTGCCCTGGATGTGCATCCCACAAATCTCCATCAACTGCAAGATGCTATCCTATCAATATGGGCCAACATTTCTAAAGAATGCTGTTGAATTGCAGTTGATGGAGATATGTGGGATGCACATCCAGGGCACGAAGCTCCCATTCCACCACATCCCAAAGATGCTCTATTGGGTTGAGATCTGGTGACTGTGAGGGCCATATATATATATATATATATATATATATATATATATATATATATATATATATATATATATATATATATATATATATATATATATATATATATATATATATATATATATATATACATATATATATATACAGGGCTTCACATTAACACCTGCCAGCTTTTTATTTCAGCTGTGGCGGTACGGCAGCCACTCCCACTAGCCACTTTGGCGGGTTGAATATAATTTCATCCTACAGCCAAATGAAATGCCAAGACCGTCGTATCACAAAATTACAATTTTATATAGATCAACTTGCAGTTAGTGAAGGCGGGATAGGCGGAATCACGCTGAATGACACACAACAGAAGCGTGCTGTCTCTCTGTCACATGATCAATTCAGTTCTCCTTGTCAGTATTTGGCAGTAGCGTTGCTACAAGTAGTGACACTATTAGCTTAACTACATTTTTCAGTAGCGTGGTGGTAGCATTGCTGTTTTCTCAATCAAATAGCTTTTCAGTAGCAAAGCTCTTTTGTTGATCAAGTAATGTAGCGTCCACGAGAAGCTAACGTTACATTTCCCCAAGCATTTCTGAAGATCAAGCTCAAATTGGAAACACAACTGAGCAACTGAGGGTCGCGGATATACTTCACTTTTAAGTTTCTTTCTGCCTCGTGCAGATGCACTCTGACTCCTTTGGTAGTGAGCGCGGAAAGACTGGTTCGGCGCGAGCACTGGATACGCGTGCACTATAAAGTTGCCGTTTATTTCCATGCGATCAATATATAATACTGTTATCTAAAAAAAGTTTTTTTTTCATTAACTTAGGCCCTAGAATTGTGTGTGTGTGTGTGTGTGTGTGTGTGTGTGTGTGTGTGTGTGTGTGTGTGTGTGTGTGTGTGTGTGTGTGTGTGTGTGTGTGTGTGTGTGTGTGTGTGTGTGTGTGTGTGTGTGTGTGTGAGTGTGTGTGTGTGTGTGTGTGTGTGTGTGTGTGTGTGTGTGTGTGTGTGTGTGTGTGTGTGTGTGTGTGTGTGTGTAATTTGCTGTAATTGTCCAGCCCTTGCCCAACTGCAAATCCCAGCTGCTAAAATGTAGTCTTGATTTAGGTGGTCACTCTGCATGTGAAAGTTTGAAAGGGTTTTAAAACTTAAAAATCAAGTAAAATGACTCAAAATCAAGTAATTTAAGCATGTCAAAGTCAACTTTAATCATATAAAATGTAATCTACAATCCGCAAAATTGTGGCTAGTGAAAACTCCTGCAATTCTCATGACTCCAGCAATATATCTATCTATCTATATATATATATATATATATATATATATATATATATATATATATATATATATATATATATATATATATATATATATATATATATATATATATATATATATATATATATATATATGTATATATATATATATTCTTATCAAGAATAATGCAGCTCCAATGTCAGGTTCACATGCACATTAAATGTTTTTATATTTTTAAATAGTTTGGAGCATTCTATATGTTTAATTGTTGAAACCTAAAAGAAAAGCCTTTGAAAGACTGTTTAATGGTAAGCAGAGACCCGCACGGGTCCATTTTTGGAGACCCACCCCCGCCCGTACCTGCAAAGTTCAGCACCAGATCTGACCATGACCCGTGGAAATATCAAAATTAAATCCGCACCCGCCAGACCAATCATTACCTGATCCGCGATAAAACATGCACGTTAAATTCATTCCAATTAAAATGCTTTATTTTTTTATCTTCCACCTCTCTTAACATCACATCAGCGTCAAAAACAGGCTTAAGTCGCTTTAAAGACTCGTTGTCAAAAATTTTATATACTCCACTCACCATAGCTACTCCTGCAACACTCGCTTCAACTGAGCTACGAGAAGCATCAACAAAAGTCGAACTGTCGCAGTGGTGATGACGTGATGGTTCAAATGGCATATTGTTGTCGCGTATGTGTAATGGTAATTTAGACATAGAAATATTGCACATATTTTTCATCCGCACTACTACCCGCCTGCAAGGAGTTAATTATCCACCTGCATCCCCGGACATGAATTTTAGGAAGGTCACAATCCACCCATTTTAGTTACTTTTATGCGGGTTTCCCATGGGTACCCGATCCGTTGCAGGACTCTAATGGTAAGTTCCATTTTTCGCACCTTACCACATATAATGTGACAACATGTCAGCTGCTATTAGCGCATGCAGTCATGAAAAGTTCAATACAAGTTGATGAAGTTTGTTCAGTAAACTATTTGTTTGCCCTCAGAATTTAAAGTGGAAATGTTCAATAGCCTTCTTTTCCTATAAAATAACCTGACATTCAAGAACAAATCTATCTAACAATGTAACCTAACCAACCCTCGAGCCAAAACACAAAATAGGAACCAACCAAAGAAAATAAATAAATAAAAAGAAAATCAAGAAATAATACGATAAAACAACCAGCAGTGATCAAAAGAAATGTTACTAATTGAGAACAAGCTACTGTGATTACTTGTTCAATTATCAGACATTGTAGCAATATGCTTCAGGTATAGGAAATAAATAAATCCTAAAGACTAATTGTATACTAATAGAGTTGAATGGAAGGTTAAAACCCCTCAGGATAAGACCAAATTAAGCTGTCAATCATCTGAACTGATATGGATAAATTAAGGCATGTCCTGCCGCATGTCACACTTGCGTTGCATTATAACAGGCACCTCATGGTAGCAGCATTCATTTTTGACAGGCTTTCTCTCAGTTCTGCCTGCCCTTCAGATTCCAGCGTCAGCCTCTCAGCCTCTTATCTCTCAGACTTTTTCTTTCTTTTTTCCATGTCTTGCCCTTTCCCCCAAAGACCATGTGTATGCTTTGAATTGCCTCAGTAACAGAGGATCAGCCATGCTTTCCTAGTCACACATATCAAATTCTTAAGACACCATGAGCCACAAGGACGTGCGGCATCTCCTTCAGTCTAAAAAATTAGGATGAAAAAAAAAGCATGTGTTATAAAAGAGGCTTATTCTGGGAGAAACATCCTTGAGCTGACAAAGCAAATAGAATAATGTAAAATATGTATGCTGTGTATTAAGAAGAAAGCTCTGTTTTCCACTCTAAATGTTTTAACAAACTTCAAAGAGCATGACATTTGCATTTCAGCTCTATATACACAAATAAAACATTGGCCCTGGTCGCACGAAATCATTAGGCATAAGCTCTCCCTGAGTTGAATATGTATTATTTGTATCTTCTTGCACATTCTGACCAAGAATCTGCACAGATCAACACATAAAAGGGCGTTTTCCCTCAAACTTTCAAAAGGTTACATCAGCCACAAGAGAGGATTGAATGAATACTTTCTAAATTCTTCACGTTAATGACTTCATCATCATTAAACAAGTCAGTTAGGTCACCCAGTGTTATGTGCACTCATATCTTTAAGTCTTGGTATTACCTCCACATTAGTCTTGAAAGTTTGTGGTAGATTCATTTTGACTTGCTGTCCTCTAAAAGACAAGGTCATATGAATGACAAATTGGAGGGTGCTTTTATACTTCCAAAATTAGATTTTTTTTTTCTTTTTTATCTGCTTAAATCGCTGCCTTAAGGCTGCAAATTGAGAAAACAGCCAGGGTCTCAATCCCAAACCCATTTGAGCATAATAAGTATGAGCTATCCAATGGCATTTCTTCGATCTGTCGATCTAACAGTCTGCAGATGAAGTGCAGAACAGGCACAAAGCCATTATTTCAGACCCCCACAGTTACGGGAATTGCAAAGTTGCCTTTGCAGATACATCAGCATTTTTCCCCCCATAATATTAACATAAAATGGAGATTTCTTTAGTCTTCCATGCTGAAACGTACCAACCAGGATTGATCAAATGAAGCGTGTTTCAAATAACCTTCATGTTTCACAATTGTTACAGGGTGCAGTCTGATGATGAAATAAGATAATGAATGCTACTTACACATTTTATATAAAGCGAAGCGATGTTCATCACAATGTGATTGATCAGAAAGATCAGGTGTTAACTACAGTGAAAAATTTCCAAATCAAAATATTCTCAGTTGCAGAGCTTTTGAAATGTAATCTTATTCTTTGGAGCATACACGTTCCACCAGAGCAAAGCTACAGATGCAGCTTATACCAGTTCAGCTGAGGAGACAAACAGTCGGTGGAATTTTTTACATTATTTCATTATTTCACACAATATATGAGAGAGCAGGGTGCAAATTATAGCACGTTTTTGGTGTTCTCAAGTTTGTGCAATGCTGGGTTCAGACTACATGATATGAGCCTGACTTTGGCACAATCCATTTGACATGGGGTGACATGATGATTCCCAAACGACAATGAGTACCAGGGTGCAATAATCGATTGTTTTATCTCATATAGTGTGTCATAGTGGATGAAAACCGAAGCCCCATCTGCAATGATTCATGATGTCCCAACAGAAAGGCTTGAGCTGTGTTTGAAATCTCTCCCTACACTGGTAAACATTTTGAAAAAAGTAAAAAAAAAAAAGTTTGATTTACTAAAAATATTTGCACACATTTTTTGCATCACACCTTTTAAATAAATCCAACTTGTAATAATTATACCTAAAATTGACAAGAAAACCTTTGTTATATGTACTTAAATATTTGAGTTCACTCAGCATTATTTTCTTTAAATATATATGTAACACAATATAACCTACTAAGTAATGTTAATAAAATTTGCAAATAATGTTGCAAATAATGTAATGTTGAGCTCGTCAGGGCGGGTCTGAGGTGAAACGCTGCTGTCAATCAACAGTCATGGGAGGGGCGTCCGACTCAATTTGAACAGCTCGATTTGAGGCAGGAGAAAACAAAAATAACACTTGATGGTTTTTTTTATCATTATAGGATGGTTGTGTACAGGCACTGCCAACATACATTTCCAAACAATCAACTTGTAAAAGTGCATGTAACATTAAATATGACCCCTTTAAGCAAACTGCGAGTACTGTAATTAGCATTAAGCAAACTTTTTTTTAGTTCTTATTTCTAGGAAGTTAGCCACTGGTTTCACACTGTCAATGACATCACGCATGTCATTAAAGATAGCACTGGGAAGCAACATGTTTCTTGTCCATGCACTCTAACAAAGACTAGGTTAAAAACAACCCAAGTTGGGTTGAAAATGGACAAACCCCGAAATTGGGTTGTTTGAATGGGTCCATTCAATGGGTTCAAACAATCCAATTTCTGGGTTTGTCCATTTTCAACCCAACTTGGGTTGTTTTTAACCCAGCATTTTTTTAGAGTGTGAAACATCACGCATTTAGAAGCCAAAATCATATAATCTTACTCAGTGACTTTTTTCACAGACAACAATATTGTGTAGTCTGATCCCGGCATAAATGTGCTTCATGTTCAAACTATTTTTGTTTTTCATGGTAATAGACTGTAGATTGAAATACTCTGTAACTAAAATCCACTGATTACATTTGTTAAATAAAATAAATGACAAAGTGTTCATGAATGCAGTTTTAGCGCTTTACAATGAGCACAAAACAAAGCCACTGCATGCTGATCAAAATAACGCTTATAGCAAATAGGTGAAGACACTCATAATAGGGGAAATATGCACATTAAATTGCCAACTGCCACAATCCAATCCTACCAAGATTGCTATGTTTTAAATAAACATTAAAAATAAAGATGACAGTTACAGTGTGAAATGTTTCTAATTCTATGGTTATATGGCAGTGAGGAAACAAATGAAGTTTCTGATACAAGTGTGGGTGGAAAGCTGTGATACCATGTTGTAATATAACTAGCCCCGTGTAATTGTGTGCCTCTATGTGATGCTACATTTCTTTTAATTTCTTTCTTTTTTTTTATATACCAAGGTTAATATCTGACAAAATTGGCCAATGCTGTTAAAACAGGTTGAATCTACACACATAAACTAAGTTCAGTTTAATTTAGACACCTCCTAATGTTTGTTTTTCATGCTTCACCCAGCAAATTGAATCAATACATAAACCTATGATACAGCACATCATATTTTTGTCATCATCATTCTGCTGACACCTGCTATCATGGGAGGTGAATAAGCCAGCAAATTAGGTGCCACATTGGACCACATTTTGTTATTAGAGATGTCAGTATAGCGAAGCTGACAGGTTGCTTCAAACTGTCAGCTTTTTGAGTGTCACAGTGGAATATCTGAAAGCGGTCACCTATATTAAAAAAAGACAGTGTTTCGTGCAAAACTCCATCCATCCATCCATCCATCCATCCATCCATCCATCCATCCATCCATCCATCCATCCATCCATCCATCCATCCATCCATCCATCCATCCATCCATCCATCCAACCATCCATCCATCCTTCCATCCTTCCATCCTTCCATCCATCCGTGTTCATTTTAAAGATCCAGACAGAATGATGTCCTATGCTGTAGATGCGCACATTTGAATTGTAACTCATAAACATGTCTCATAAAACGTTCAAAAATGTCAGCATCTGGTAGAAAGAGAAGAGCAGACATATGGTTAGATCTGAATAAACATGACGACACGAAAGAGAGCTCTATTCGGTATTTTCTGTGCACAAACATCTGAAGTGCGCAGCCAGCTACCTCTTACTCTTACAGTGAGAATTAAATTCTTTCGCATCTGAATGGACAAATACACACAACATTATGTCAAAATGTCAGTTTTAAAGAGCATTGACTTAAACCCTTCAAATTATGTCTTAAAGGGTTACTTCAGCGATTTACCATATGGCTTTGTATCAGTAGAAACCCAGGAGTATATTCAAATGATCCAGCAGCCGGCGGAGCAAAGTGAGTGTTTTAACTTTTCAAATTGATTCCTATGAAAGTTAAGCTTCCAAAGGCAGGAACTGAAAACGTGCAAGACTCACACACACATTATGAAACAGACACGTTCAGTTTGTTCTCTAACTGAACAGATTTTATGAAAATGAATGCAGTGGGAAAGTGAAGTGATCCAGTAATCCAGTAGTGGCTTTGGGAGTGGCCTCGTAGGGCAGCGAAGCAAGTGCATTCTGGGAATTTTGGTCTTTCATTCCAATGAGACAAAAATATATTTTCTGTCTTTTCTCATGCTAGAACGTGCCAAATTCAAAAGTATTTTCACATTTCTACTACATTAAAGGGTTAGTTCACCCAAAAATGAAATTTATGTCATTAATGAATCACCCTAATGTCGATCCACACCAGTAAGACCTCCGTTCATCTTCAGAACACAGTTTAAGATATTTTATATTAGTCCGAGAGATTTTCTGTTCCTTCAATGAAAGCGTAAGCACACTATACTGTCCATGTCCAGAAAGGGAATAAAAACATCATCAAAGTAGTCCATATGTGATATCAGTTAGTTAATTAATCTCTTGAAGCATCAAAAATACATTTTGGTCCAAAAATAACAAAAACGTCTCGGTTACGTATGTAACCCTCGTTCCCTGAAGGAGGGAACGGAGACGTACGTCAGAACTGAACCGACGAATGGGATCTTACTTTAGAGACCAATCCTACTTCGAGCATCTAACAACGAGCCAATGAAATTAGGCATGCGATCACGCATTCCACGCTCCGCCCCGCAGCGCGGGTATAAATAGGAAGTGGAATGGTAGATCAGCGCTTTTTCTGCTGAGGAGCCGAAAGGTGACCGGACTCCCAGCGGAAGCACAGCATCTGGCGACGGGACGTACGTCTCCGTTCCCTCCTTCAGGGAACGAGGGTTACATACGTAACCGAGACGTTCCCTTTCAGTCGGTCACGTTCGACGTACGTCAGAACTGAACCGACGAATGGGATCCCTATGGAAAACGCCAGGATGCTGGCCCTTCCAGCGTCCTGCTTGAGCGCACTGCACCGTCTAGTATGGTACGGAAGTCAGGGCTCCAAGCAGGGAGTACAGTCACTGCTGTTTCTGCAAGACCCACTCAGAATGACTATTGGATAACGCTGGGAAAGCGTGCCTACCTCATCCTTGAGAGAGAGGGTACGCTGCGGGGCCACGTCCTTCAGGGAAGAAGAGGTGGCAGAGTACACATAAGGACTAACCTGGCAGGGTAGTGCAACATATGGCAGTCTCTGGGGTGGTTCCAGCCTGATTGAAGGGGGGAAAGAACACGCCCAGAGACGACAGAGCGGGCTCTGTTGAGGGAAAGACACGGGGCTAGCCCGAAGGGTAGCTGGTACCGTGGAAGAATACTCATATGGGGTTGCCGTGAGGGAACCGCTACATATGGAACCCAGCCTACAGCCACGTTTCACAAGCATACGGGTGCAGGCCTGGCGTCAGACGGTCCGCAACGTCTGACACCGGAGGGGTGACGGAGGAGCTCGACAGGGTTAGCCGGTTTCCCGGGGAACACAACTGGAGACAATAGACGCACGTATCCGGCCCAGAGGGCGGGAGTGGCGTTTCGCAAGCCGACACTTAGAACGGGCACTTAACGCTCCTGGCCACTGGGGGCGAGGATGCGGGAAGATACCGGCTCTACACGTAAGCTATAGAATCTAGCAAACGTGTTAGGTGTCGCCCAGCCCGCAGCTCTACATATGTCTGTCAGCGAGGCGCCTTGAGCCAGCGCCCAGGAAGAAGCAACACTCCGAGTGGAGTGAGCTCTTACACCGAACGGGCAAGGCACGTCTTGGGACTGGTAGGCCAAGACTATAGCATCCACTATCCAGTGGGCTAACCTCTGCTTGGAGACAGCCTTTCCCTTCTGCTGGCCTCCGTAACAGACGAAGAGTTGCTCTGAGGTCCGAAGGCTTTGGGTCCGGTCAACGTAAGCGCGAAGAGCGCGGACCGGACACAGCAAAGCCAGGGCTGGGTCTGCCTCCTCCGAAGGCAGCGCTTGCAGGTTCACCACCTGATCCCGGAAGGGAGTGGTAGGAACCTTGGGCACATATCCGGGCCGGGGTCTCAGGACAACGTGAGAGTTACCTGGCCCGAACTCTAGGCACGATTCGTTGACCGAAAGTGCATGCAGGTCCCCTACCCTCTTGATCGAGGCCAATGCCGTCAGGAGCACTGTCTTCATTGACAAGATCTTAAGCTCACAAGACGCCAAAGGCTCGAAGGGAGGGCTCTGAAGTGCTCTGAGCACTAGAGCTAAGTCCCAAGAGGGTATCGAGGATGGACGAGGAGGATTTAGTCTCCTCGCACCTCTGAGGAACCTGACGATTAGGTCGTGCTTCCCCACGGACTTACCTTCTACTACATCATGGTACGCTGCTATTGCTGCAGCATATACCTTGAGGGTGGAGGGAGACAGCCTTCTCTCCAACCCATCTTGCAGGAAGGAAAGCACGACACTGATCGAACACCTTCGGGGGTCTTCCCGGCGGGAAGCGCACCACTCAACGAACAGGTTCCACTTCAGAGCATAGAGGCGCCTCGTAGAGGGGGCTCTAGCTGAAGCGATGGTGTCTACGACAGCTTGTGGTAGTCCATCTAGAACCTCCGCGTCCCGTCCAGGGACCAGACATGAAGATTCCAGAGGTCTGGACGCGGGTGCCATAGTGTGCCCCGTCCCTGAGAAAGAAGGTCCTTCCTCAGGGGAATCGGCCAAGGAGGGGCTGTCGCGAGGAGTGTGAGTTCTGGGAACCAGGTCCGGTTGGGCCAATACGGCGCAACTAACAAGACCTGCTCCTCGTCCTCCCTGACCTTGCACAGTGTCTGTGCAAGAAGGCTCACTGGGGGGAACGCATACTTGCGTAGGTCCCGGGGCCAGCTGTGCGCCAGTGCATCTGTGCCGAGGGTACCCCCGGTCAGGGAATAGTACCACTGGCAATGGGTCGAGTCCGGAGAGGCAAACAGGTCGACCTGTGCGGCTCCGAACTGGTCCCATATCAGCTGGACCGCCTGGGGGTGGAGTCGCCACTCTCCCGGAGGTGTCGGCTGACGAGAGAGCTCGTCGGCTGTCTGGTTCAGCACACCAGGGACATGAATGGCCCGAAGCGACCTCAGCTGCTTCTGACTCCACAGGAGGAGGTGGCGGGCGAGTTGGAGCAGACGACGGGAGCGTAGACCACCCTGACGGTTGATGTACGCAACGGCCGTGGTGCTGTCCGTACGGACCAGTACATGCTTGCCACGCAGCGGCCCCTTGAGGCGGCGGAGTGCCAGATGTACTGCCAGTAACTCGAGGCAATTGATATGCCAATGCAATTGCGGCCCCGTCCACAGACCAGCAACTGCATGCCCGTTGTACGTGGCCCCCCAGCCCGTGGTGGAGGCATCCGTGAATAGCACAGCATGCCTGGACACTTGTTCTAGGGGCACCCCGGCCCGGAGAAACGAAGTGCTGGACCACGGGCTGAAGGTTTGGCGGCAGTAAGGAGTCACTGGGACCCGGTACTGACCGCTCTGCCACGCCCACCACGGGACTCGGCCATTGAGCCAACGTTGAAGCGGTCTCATATGAAGCAATCCGAGCGGCGTGACCGCGGCTGCAGATGCCATATGCCCCAGGAGCCTCTGAAAGAATTTCAGTGGGACCGCTGTCCTGCTCTTGAACATATTCAAGCAGTTCAACACCGACTGGACTCGCTCCTCGGTGAGGCGCGCCGTCCGGTTGACCGAGTCCAGCTCCATACCGAGATAAGAGATCCTCTGTGTAGGACAGAGTTTGCTCTTCTCTCGGTTGACCCGAAGGCCCAACTGGCTGAGGTGACTGAGCACCAAGTCCCTGTGTTCGCACAACTGGTCCTTCGACTGGGCTAGGATCAGCCAATCGTCGAGGTAGTTGAGAATCCGAACGCCGCGTTCTCAGAACGGAACAATGGCTGCCTCCGCGACCTTCGTAAAGACGCGGGGCGACAGGGACAGCCCGAAGGGCAGGACCTTGTACTGATATGCTTTCCCCTCGAACGCCAAACGTAGGAACGGTCTGTGTTGAGGGAGAAAGACACACGGAAGTACGCATCCTTCAGGTCGATCGCTGCAAACCAATCCTGGGGACGGATGCATTGGAAAAATGCGTTTCTGCGTCAACATCCTGAACGGGAGCTTGTGCAGGGCCCGATTCAGAACTCGCAGGTCCAGGATTGGTCGTAACCCACCCCCTTCTTGGGCACAATGAAGTAGGGGCTGTAGAACCCCGTCTTCATATCGGCTGGAGGAACCGGCTCGATCGCGTCCTTCGCCAGTAGGACCTCGATCTCTGACCTCAAGACCTGAGCATCGCTGCTTCGCACGGAGGTGAAGAGGATGCCCCTGTACTTGGGCGGCCGGCGCGCGAACTGAATCGCGTAGCCGAGTCTGATGGTACGGATGAGCCAGCAAGACGGCCTGGGGACCTAGCCAGGCCCCCAGAGACCGTGCAAGCGGGACCAACCGCACCACAGACGTGCCCGGGGTGGGGCAGCGAAGCGGAGTACTCTGGCCCGACTCGGGAGGCCCGGAGGCGGCCCGAAGTGTTGCCTGAGCACTCCTGGTTTGGACAGAGAGTGGGTGAGAAGGCCCGGGGGCGTCCTCTGAGCCCACTCTGCTGCCCACTGCCCGGAGGCAGGAAAGTGAAGCACTCAGCCCCGACCCGGGAGGCCCGTGGGCGGCCCGGAGTGTTGACTGAGTGCTCACGAGAGAGGAAGTGTGTGGGTGAGAAGGCCCGGGGGCGTCCTCGAGGCCCACACAACTGCCCCCTGGCGACGGGAGGGTAGGAAAGGAGTGACAAGGCCCGTGGGCGTCGCACACTGCCAACCTGACCCTCTTGGGGCCCAGAGAGAGAGGAAACTGCTCTTAAAATGTGGGTACCGCTGGACTCCGGAGAGCCAGTGGCAGAACCGAAACCAGTCAGGGCCCCCCGGTCCTCCTCCGGGGGGGTGGGGGAGGGATGCGAACATCGTCTCCCCCGAGCAGCTCCTGTTCTCCCTAGCCGGCCCGTCTCAGGGCCGCGTCCCCTTGCGCTTGCCTGCCGGTTAGCGGGCCCTGGACGGGTTGGGCGTCCCTCGCGTCCGGCACCCTGCTCCTCCAGTGGAGGCTGCTGCTCGGCTCTAGCAGGGTGGAGGCGGACGCAGGAGGGGATGCCCTCGGCGATGAGCCGGCAGAGGCGCTGCGACCGACGACCGAGCAGCTGGTCGTCGGCACCCTGGTGCAACGCCTCCGTCTGCTCTTGGGCCACCAAGAACTGCTGAGCAAAGTTCTCGATGGTGCCGCCGAGGAGGCCAGCCCGACAGACAGGCTTTTCTTGCGCATATCTGCCAGGTTAGCCCCCTATTCCTGGACCACTAGTGTGGACATCGCCTGACCCAGGGAGCGTGCAGTGATTTTCGTCGCCCATAGGGCGAGGTCCAACACCGCACGCAGTTCCTGCACAACCCCTGGGCTGGGACTACCCTCGTGCGTGCAGGGCAGAGGGCAGTGAGAGAGGGAAAACAATGATACCTTTTTTTTTTTTTTTTTTTTTCATTTTTGGCCCTTTTGACCCTCCATATTTCCCTCTCTCCGATGCAGCAATTGACATCTGTCCTCTGCCAGAGCCAAAAATGAAACGCTAGCCCTTTTTCTCTTTAGGATCAGCGATTCCACCTTCAACTACCAGCAGGCATGCGAGACAGTGAACGTGGCCGTCAGAACGGCACACAGCGCACTGAGCGCTCAAGCCTCTATGAAGAAGGCAAGGCGAACAATGCCCTGACGTGGTCGTGTTCTCATGAGAGAATCCGTACCACCCACGAACAGAGTCTCAGCATGCTTTTGATGCGATAGAGGAGTGGGGGCCCGAGGGGATTTACCCGGCGGGGAATCCCCACTGTAATCCTCAGGCCACCAGCGCTTATCAGCCAAAGTAGCCCTTTTCCAGTAACACTAGAAATGAACTAGATCGGGGGATAGGCGAAGGGACTCGACCCCATCTGAGGTTTCATAGTCTCGACCGCGCATCTAGAGCGCCGACTGACGCGCGCCGGTTGTCGTGACAACCACCGCTGTCAGCCGGCCGCTCGACGGCACACGGCACGCTGAACACTCGAGCCCTTTATGAGAAGGGGGAGACGAACAACGCGCCGACGTGACCATGTTCTTTTACCAGAACATGAATCACCCACGATCGCAATCTCACATGCGCTCGTGGCCATCAAGAGGACAGGAAACAGTTGCATACCAGGAATACACGGTTTGAATGACATCTTGAAAAAGACGCAGGGTCAAACCGTGTTGCTCTTTTGTGAATGGAAAGCTGCTCTTTTAGTGTGCTGAAGCACTCAGGGAGATGACCGCGGCTCCACACAGTTCGTTCTGCAAGCCTGTGTGAGCTCTCAGTGATGTGTATTTGTGTGTGTGTAACGCCCAGCGAACCAACAGTTTGTATAGGAAACGCTCAGCGAACCAACAGTTTGTATGGGAAACGCTCAGCGAACCAACAAGCTCCTTTAGATCGCTTGATCACTGATCAGACGGTCTCTCACTGACGCGCCGTATCACCCGCACTGGCAGACTCTCTCACTCAACACTCTTTGAATCATAGTCAGACACTCTTCGTAGGAAACAGTAAGCACTGCTCGGCTCCGAAGTAGAAAAAGCGCTGATCTACCATTCCACTTCCTATTTATACCCGCGCTGCGGGGCGGAGCGTGGAATGTGTGATCGCATGCCAAATTTCATTGGCTCGTTGTTAGATGCTCGAAGTAGGATTGGTCTCTAAAGTAAGATCCCATTCGTCGGTTCAGTTCTGACGTACGTCGAACGTGACCGACTGAAAGGGAACTACAACTTTTTTCGCATTGTCTTCTCTTCCGCGTTTGTTTTCAATCTCAAATAAAGATTCAAACGGTCATGAATCAGCGTATTGATTCATGATTCAGATCGCCAATGTCACATGATTTCAGCAGTTTGGCAGTTTGACACGCAATCCAAATCATGAATTGATACACTGATTCATGACCGTTCTAATCTTTATTTGAGAATTGAAAACAAACACGGAAGTGAACATAATGCTGAATAAAGTCTTAGTTTTTGTTATTTTTGGACCAAAATGTATTTTTGATGCTTCTTGCCATTCGAAATAACCAACTGATGTCACATATGGACTACTCTGATGATGTTTTAATTCCCTTTCTGGACATGGACAGTATAGTGTGCATACACTTACATACGCTCTCAGACTAAAAATAAAATATCTTAACCTGTGTTTTGAAGATGAACGGAGGTCTTAAAGGTGTGGAACGATATTACTGAAATAACCCTTTAAGGTATCGTAAACAGCTATGAGACTATCGGACGTGCGTCGGTGAATCTCTTCAATTCATTTTTGATAGGTGCACTACCCTTACTTGAACCAGTATTGAACATACTGAATCAGTTTTCATAAACATTCATGAAACGTGTTTTCTATGCAAAGACAGAGTTTACTTTTGATTCAAATCCGTGATTACACCAATCTTGATACCAGTCTCCAACAAAGACTAAAAGATGTCAGCTTTCAGAAAGAAGAACATCTGAAATACATGCGTAGGACATAACAAGGTAAAGTTTTATAACCCAAACAAAAACCTTCCCTCTGAAGGACACACTTAAACACAGCATATATGCTATCATATTCATTTTATGCAGAACTTGTCCACTTTTTTTCACAGCACAAAATAAAATCTGTTACTCATTCAGTGTTTATACCACTCTTTTGAATCAGCCACCATGAATCCATTTCTACCTTAAATGGATTAACAATTAAATGGTGGTGTTAAACCAGGACTGATTGATTCCAACAAAACACAGAATCCCAACTAAAGCAGAGATAAGCAGGTGTGGGGAGGTGGAGGTCATCACCACATTCATTGGAACTGTTCAAAGAGGGGGAAAAAATAGCGGAGGCCTCTCTCTAGTGTGTGGACGGAGTGCTCCACCATACATCATGAAAAACAAGATGAGTTAAGCACACAGCCACACAGTGTTTCGTGGACAACTGGGATTGGAAACAAGTTGTGATTTATTGGCTTCTAGACACAGTGCCTTTGACCCATTTAGACAAAGGATTTGTTTATCTTATCACTGTACAAGATATTTTTATTTATTTATTTCCCGACTCACTGTGTCTCACTCTAGTGGGTTACATGTTTTCATGTTAATGACTATACGAGCCCTAAGAGGGTTAACCTACTCGCAATTGGCATTGGTTTGTCATTAGATGTGCATTGTTCTGTAAAAAAGCATGCTTGAGCAAGCAGTACAATTATGTGGCCAGTTAAGTTAATTAGAATATTTAAGGCAATGTCTTTGCACCATGGCAGCAAGCAGGGTAATGACTGGTTCCTTTTGTCTGCAGTTTTATGTATCCTGAATGCAACTTCTTTAATCATTGTATTAAAGTAACATACCTTTAGGTAGGTTACGTATAGCTAAACGTCATGGTCACTATTTCATTTAACTTGGAAAAATAACTCACTGAAATGTTACTGTCTTAATGCATGCCTTGTGGATCAGACCAAGAGCAAGTGATGTTTCCAAGGATCAGTGACCGATGTCGATAAAAAACGATTGTAAAATGACGGTGTTTCCATTATAACCAATGCTTTCTGACTAAAACTTCATTTTGTCCATTGAAAGCCCCTTATACTTGGGAGTGACCATGTATGAGGTTATATGGAGGTATTATAAGCAATTTCTTCTGTTTGAGAGCTGTTACGTCTGTGACGTATTTTAGGTTTGTGATTGGTCGGTTTGCCCAACAATCATCATTTGCCCAAGAGTGATATCCCTCCCAAGGAACCAATCGGATCTCAACTCACCTGCATAAAGTCTTGGAAGCAACAGGAGGAAGAGAGAGGCATGTTTTCTTTCGTTTGTTTTGATCATTTGTTACTACTTTCCCCGATTTATATTTTGGTATTTGAGACTTTGTTTTGGTTACGACTTTAAGTTTGAACCATTGACTTGTTTGTGACGTGTTTACACTGCTCATTTCGAACTCAGCATGTCATGTGACCTACATAATACAACACATAGTATTTGAAATTGTTTATACACACCAGGTAAGGAGCGGTTGCCACCTTATGTATTTATGTTTGTTAGTTAGTGTAGCTTAGTTGGTTTAGGTGTTCATTTCTGTCTTTATTTTTAAGATAGTTAAGTACATCAATTGATAAGTTAGCTGGTTTTAGTTTTGTTGAATATTTTTTTCATTCATATATTCCATTCATATATTCATATATATGAGCCCTTCTCCCTCATATCTGCTTTGAGGTTTTAAATGGTGGCATTTCTTTGTTACTTAGAATTCAGTATTCACATAATTATTTTATCTTTCATGAGTTTAATAAAGAACTCTTTGTCTTGTCTTCTGTCCAGACCTATGTCTGGGGCTAACTAGCATGATTAGAAAAAGCTTTATTTGTAGTAAGAGTAATACACCATTTTCTCTGATATAATATTGTGTATCGCTGATAGTCAGAGATTGCCTTTGATGATATCAAGACAATAATTATAGCTCTTTCCCAATTATTGTATTAAACTATTATTATCATAAGGGTAGTATCATTATTAAAATAATATTACAATTCATTTGGACCTACTTACTTAACTTCATAACAACATCACATAATCACACTCGCGAAACTGAGGACTGAGGACTCCTCAATGAAAATTGTTTTTAAAACTAAACTACATCCCACATCAAAGTGTAGGTGCAAGGTGATCTATTCACAAATATTCAACAGTGCTTGTCATAAAAGAGACACATAATTCTTATACAGTTGTTGTTTAAGCCAAGGCATCACTGTCCGATTGCATTTTGCGTTCATAGCACTTTAACAGAACATTTTAATGACACTAATAACAACACAGGCAAACTGATGTTCCAAAGTTCCAAACTGCTTTAAGCCTAATATATATATATAGGTGTATATATTCTTCTTTTAGATGAATAAAAACGGGGTCATATTTAAAAAGACATGGCTAATCCAAGCTTTGGCAGTAGTTGTAGCTCAGTTTTTTAAGTCCATAAAACTGCATAAGTCCGTCAAATAACGTGCTCCACACGAATCACTGCGTTTATGTCCATATTTAAAACTTAAAGCTCCGCCGATCGCCTTCTGTGGAAAAAGAGTTGAAAGTGTCTTCTCGCAAATCACAATATGAATGGCCTTTTGAACTGCAGAGGCACTTTCCCAGATGAGCGGTGTGTTATTCAATTTTGGCGGTTGTTATCTGGAAATAACGTACCGCTGGAATGCGCGATTGACCAATCAGAATCAAATATTTCACATAACCGTGTTAAACATTAGTTAATGTACTAACTGACATGAACTAACATGAGCGAGACACATTTATTACTGTATTTGTTGATCTTTGTTACCATTAGTTAATACAAATATATGTTTTTTGTTTGTTCATGTTACTTCACAGTGCATTAACTAATGTTAGCAAATGCAATATTTGATTTGAACTATGAATTAATAAATGTTGAAATTAACATTAAAAAGATTAATAAATGCTGTAGAAGTGCAGTTCAATATTTATTTCAGTATCAGTAACTCATGTAGTTAACTAATGTTTTAGCATAAAAGGTTCTTTGGAGTATACTCAACTATACTTCTATATAGAACCTATTAGGGGTTCCAAATACATAGCGCCAATAGAACCTTTTCTTCTAAGAGTGTAAGAACATTCAGACATAATGTTCGATTAACTACATGGGAATATTTGATTTTGACTGCTGGGATGGATCAGTTTACAAATGATTCCCTCATTCCTGAATACATTTGCATTTTTAAAACAGACCGTCTGAGTGAACGATTCAATGACTCACTAATAATGATCACAACTGTGTCTAAAATCGCTCCCTATACGCTTATGTAGTATCCGAGTGGATAGCCATGGTGTCAGAAATCATAGCATGCCATAACACATCTCAATAAAGAGTGTACAACAAAAGTACTCTCAATGGTTAGCCACTATGAACTGTCTATTGAATAATGATTCATGAGGAAAAAAAAGCTGTCAATGGGATATTTAGTTATTGTTTATCAGAAAACAAATTAACATTTGTAATTCTTGATATCGACTTCCTGTATTATTTGATTTGGCTCTGTAATGTCCATATGTTGAGAAACGTCTTTGAAAGTTGTGCTCCTGTTAATTTTGTCCACCTAAGCCTTTGGCGTGGGTCAAACAAGTGACTCGAAAACCAGGATAAATTCGAAATGACATCAGTAATGCAGTCACATTTTTCTAATCTCCTTGGATGGATTCAGGCCATGATTTTCATTTAGTCGAATAGAGATAACCAGACTGTCAGCTAGGTTGCAGTTTCCCTTTAATCTTACCCTGAAGCTAATAATCAGCCTGAAACCCTGAAAGCCTTCATCAGACATTCATCATGCACTGAAATAATTTAGATACTGAACTTTCATTCAGTTTGGGGTTATCCAGGAGCATAAAGGAAGATATGATTAATTAGTAACTTTTTAAGAATAAGCCATATTGATGAAATAATGCATAATTCAATCAGTCAGTTGCAATTTGACTTAAACGTGCCTGTGTGATGCTGTTAGTAACGATGCACAAAACAGTTACTGAATGTAAGTAGCGGAAATTGCATTATGTAAATTAATAAAGAATTGTTCACCAATGGGTTTGTTGTACAACACTACAAAATCAATGAGTATTATTATGTGGAAAACTGCATGCTAAGTCTATCAGAAAGCATGTTGATGTCCCGGTATTCCTTACTTTCTCTCCATGTTGATCATTGTTAAACATCTTTACAAGTTCTAACAATCGAGCGATTTTAGTTTTCACATTTTTAATTAAAGCTCTTTCCATAATTCAAGCAAATAGAGCACAGGCGGATTGGAGGTCACTGCAGACAGTCTCAGTGGTAATGATATTAGCCTGCCCTTCACATTTAAATGGCCAATCTTAAATGCCTTCACATTTGCTATTTACTTTCAACATGATGCTTACAATGTTGGATATGCTGGGGCATGCTCAAATAGAACGAAGGTAACAGAGCTTGATTAAAGTTTATCTTTCGGGGTTATAACTCTACCAGCCTTCATTATTGCTTGTCAGATTATAAATGGTCCCGGGGAAAATTATGCAAGCTCACACACATGCTGAAGGAAGTGATTCACTTTACTTGGCTTAAGTCGTGAAAACCTGCTCATTCTTGATGGTCTGATGCGGCTAGTATTGTATCTAGTCTGTCAGAGAAAGAAAGAAAGAAAGAAAGAAAGAAAGAAAGAAAGAAAGAAAGAAAGAAAGAAAGAAAGAAAGAAAGAAAGAAAGAAAGAAAGAAAGAAAGAAAGAAAGAAAGAAAGAAAGAAAGAAAGAAAGAAAGAAAGAAAGAAAGAATGAAGGGCATTTGGTGAATGACAGTTGGGTCAGCATTTTTCAACTACTTTTGCTAGAACATTAAATAATCGTATCAGATAGTGTTTCAATTGCACAAAAATAAACACTTTGGAAATAATATTGGAAACAGGCATTACATACTGTATACACAGCTGAGTTTAAGTTCTAAAGCAACTCTAGAGCTATTTTAATATTTCATTGAAAAGTTTTCACAGGTAAATCAATAACAATAAGAGTAATTTATGAGATTTGTGAATCCAATCTGATTTCAAAGTTAAGGATTCATTAGTTTGAATATGCATTGAACCAAACACTATATGACAACATATTTGTTGATAATTCAATATACTTTATTTTTGAAAAATCATGTTTTGGTCATGACTGCACATTTTCAATCAACCAATCAATCAATCAACCAACCAATCAACCAACCAATCAACCAACCAACCAACCAACCAACCAACCAACCAACCAACCAACCAACCAACCAACCAACCAACCAACCAACCAACCAACCAATCAATCAATCAATCAATCAATCAATCAATCAATCAATCAATCAATCAATCAATCAACTTTATTTATATAGCGCTTTTACAATCACAATTGTGTCAAAGCAGCTTCACAGTTTTAAACAGGAAAATATTGCAACAAAAATAGATTTTGCTGTATAGTCGTTCTGGAGAAAACGGTGATGTTTTCGGTCATGACAGTAATGTTTTGGTAGCCACCACAATCAAATTACAGAATTTTAACTCACATACTAAAACACTAAATATTTGCATAATAACACATGCTAAAACACTAATGATTTGCATAACTGTACTAGAATTTAGTTTATTTCCCCAAAATAGACAATTATATGTTCTCTTTTGTCACTACTAGTGTTGTAGTACTCGAGATCGGTCTTGGTCTTGAGACCGGTCTCGAAAACCACTTTTTATAGGTCTTGGTCTCGTCTTGGTATCGACCGCATTTTTACTCGTTCTCGTCTCGGTCTCGGGCGAAGATGACTCTGGATTTTGTCTCAAGACCGGTCAAGACCACAGCTGAGGGCATATAAAGAGCAGAGAACTCCACCCCGCGCGCACTCTCTCTGTCTTTAAAATAAGCACCTTCTTACTTCTCTCTCATACTTCACATATTAATCTAAATCAAAAGTTCAAAAGACCGAATCCATATTGAACGTTGTGCATTCGGACAATTGTGACTCTGCCTGAGAAAACCCTCCTTAAGTCATTTTTTTTTGTGATTCCCTTTGTTCTACATAAAATCATTCTACATAATGTAAAGAACATTATGTTAAAATATTACCTTGATATCTCTAATATTAACTGAGTATGGCTATGTTAAAAATTTGCTAAATTCCGGGCTCAGAAAATCATGTTTTGAGAAATTCCAATGTAAACACAAGCTTATTTTTAAAACTGCAACACATTTGATGCATAATTATCCTGAATATGAGCCATATACCACATTAAAGCTGAGATTCTCCCATTTTCAGTGATATATGACACATTTATGGGAAAATTCTTAAAGGTTTGTAAAACAGGCCTTTTTATTATGATGCGTGTGTCCAAAAAGCACAAAAACATTCAAACGAATTGGGGGTACAAGAGCTTGATTGTAGCAACAATTACCAAGTCAATTAATTGAAATTATTTGTTTAACTTTATTAATAAAATTAAATATCCATGGAAAAAGTCATTAATATATAAATTAATTAATATATTACATTTCAGTAGAAAATTTCTAACTTAAATTATTTTACTGGGCTACTATTTAACATTAAGTACAATACTGGAGTAAAAAAAAAAAGAAAAGAAAAGAGGGATAGTTCACCCAAAAATGAAATTCTGTCATCATTTATTTGCCCTCATGTTGTTCCAAACCTGCACTTTCTTCAATAAACCCGGTAATATCATTATTCGGGGTAATTCCACCGAGATTAATATCAGAAAAGCTGTTTAAGCAATCAGCTGTTTTCTGTTCCTGCTCACGTTTAAGCGCTGCCATGTCAAATAGCCTAGATAACTTAATTCATTAATCCAGTGTTTCCCGACCTTTTTTCAGTCATGGCGCCTTTTGAAAATGTTCTAAATTTTGTGGCACCCCCTCGCATACGTTACGCTAGGTGTGTAACGGTACTCATTGCTCACGATTCGGTTTGTATCAAGGTTTTAGGTTCACAGTTTCAGGTTCACGGTTTCTGGATGGTTCGTTAATTAAAATTATAAGATAAACCTTGATTTAATCTAGATTTAAAGTTAATCCTTGTTGGTGCAACCCACCCTATAGGCCACTGCTCCTTTAAGACCCTTATCGCTTTCTCGGCTGTATGTTAACTTAAGGCATATTCAGACTGTCTACTTGGGTTTTGGCATAGGCCTACATTCCACGACATTGCACACTCGTACTATTTATACGCATTTATGTGTGAAGATGGACATGTTGACATCGGCTACATCTTGTGTGAGTTTGTCCGTTCAAGCGCAGGACTTGAAAGAGAACTCAATAGTTGCGCGCTGAGAGAGGAGTGCGCGCTTTCGGATGACCGCACAGATGCACATCCTCTTACATCGCGATTGCAAGTGAGTTCTCAATCGCGTCTTCTGGCTCTACACCCGTATTCATATTCGACGATACGGCAGCACCCACATGCATTAAACAAAGTTTACTAAGAGAGACCGTTTTGCCAACTTCTTTTATTATTATCGCTGTTGTAATGTATCACCGAGGAGCCAGCACGTGTATCCATCGACAGAAACATACATAACGCATTATTTTCAAGTTACAACCCATATTAAAAATGCGTCATCAGATGTGAGATGAACCGCGATGCAAAGTACGTGCTGAAACCTTTTACGCGGCTCCCCGCGCTCCCCGGTTGGGAAACACTGCATTAATCTGACGCACCACCATCCACAACATGTTTTATATTGACACATAGCAGGCCTGATATGACTTTAAATTAAGATGGTTATTTTTGGCACACTGTTCAAGCTACAAAACAGAGACGAAAATATTAAAAAATTGGCGATGACATGAAAATATCTCGCCAGACATCTGAACCCGGCTAAAGTCGCAATGACCTGTTTGCAGCTCGTGCCGTTTGAAATTAATGTCTTTCTCTTCCTAATGGTAAAAAAAAAATAAGTTCCTGAACCGATCTATCATACGAATCAGCTGGTGTTGTTGTGATGAAAACCCCCTGAGATGATTAAAATCGACGTTTAGGGTGCCGGCATCTGATAGCTTTTTTGTGCAAAAGTATAAAGTGTAGTGTCAATAAAAGCACTAATTTCAGTATTTATAATGTTATGAATTAAAAATTGAGTATTGTATCTCAAACCCCTTGGTATAATTGATCATTTACAGCAATAAACACAAATGACCTATTTTCGTAATTTTTATGGCTATGGCACTTTGACAATCAAAATCTCATAATTAGATTTTGCGACTTTAGCCGGGGTTTCACAGACGGGGTCACAATTGTTTTGAATTACCGCTCGGTGTGAATTGTGCTCAAAAAACGTTGATCTTCTCTGACCAGCTAAACAGCAGAATCATACTTTACATAAATCATACTTTAAATAAACAGGAAACAATTTCTATCCAGTTATGAAGTGTTTTCTGTGTAACAAACCTTCCGCAATGTTCTAACGGCTGGGATTCACACACAACGGGTCTGCTAATGTCCGATGGACTCATTTGAACCGAATCATTTTAACAACGGTAATAAGAACTGATCTGTTCAACACTGAACTGAACAAATCAGTTTAATCATTTACTCAGAACACCTCAGAAATGAGAACACAAGTGTGCTTACCCAATTTAGCAAGAGTGGAGAGTAAGAATTATTAGTTTTAACTATCCACAGTATTTCAGCTTAAGTATGTTGAAGGTGTAGTAAAATAAATTGTCTAAAATCATTTAGTTTAGACTGGAGTGAGGTGAAAACAGAGCAAAGTTGTTTGTTAGCTAGCTGATCCTTTTATTAAATTGTATATGGCAGAAAATTTGGCTATTTTTTAACTGTTAATGCTATTTCTAATATTGATATGATTATATACCAAAACAATTCAACCTGTTGGAACAAAAGAAACATCAAGATAAGAGATCATACATAATATGAGATATCAACATAAGATAAGCAAAAATTACTGTTTTGTTGCATTTTCTAAATTTATTGTCAGTATTACGCTCGCAGATCACGTGTATAGGCTACTTTTTAATGTGTGTGTGTGTGTGTGTGTGTGTGTGTGTGTGTGTGTGTGTGTGTGTGTGTGTGTGTGTGTGTGTGTGTGTGTGTGTGTGTGTGTGTGTGTGTATGTGTGTGTGTGTGTGTGTGAGAGAGTGTGTGTGGGGGGGGGCATGTTTTGTGACATATGAGGACACAAATGTGTATAATGACATAGGTATGACACAGATATTACCAGGAGAGGGTGAAATATGAGGACACTGGCAATGTCCCCTCTTTTCAAAATGCTTATAAATCATACAGGATGAGTTTTTTTTTAGAAAGTAAAAATGCAGAATGTTTCCTGTGATGTGTAGGTTTAGGGGTAGGGGCAGTGTAAGGGGATAGAAAATATGGTTTGTAAAGTATAAAAACCATTAAGCCTATAGAATGTCCCCATAATGGACTTTGTCTAAGATTAATACTTCATCGAGATTAGCATTTTTAGGGAACTTTGAGTTTTAAAATGGCAGCAAGCACTTTTCACAAAACAAAACACAAAACTCTGTCAGTGTCAGTTTGGTGTTTCTGTCCACCATAGTCCGTGAACAATATGGACACGTCATCTTCAGTGCCTCCCATTGACAACAAGTTAAGTATTATTTGCTTATAGAAGAAAAATATTAATTCCCATAAAGCTGCAATGCCTTTTAATTATTTGATCAAAACTTCTCTCATGGTACACTACACACCAATCATATGCATATACCACATTTTATCAAGTGTGGGTACTTGCATTGGTCTTGGTCTTGACTCGGTCTTGGCCTGTCTTGGTCTTGACTCGTTCTCGGCCCTTCAAAGTCTTCGTCTTGTCTTGGTCTCTGAAACAGTCACATACGAAACATATGGCGAAGTTTTGGTTTTGACAATTTTAGATACCTTCAAGCCTAGCTCAAATATGCTAATCAGCACATGGTAAGTTAGCACAGTTCTGAAATGTTGCACGCACACACACAAAAAATATATATATTTTATTGAATATGGCCCCAAAAACAATCCTTCACACAATACTTCACCATATGTTTCGGTCAAGACTGTTTCAGTAGTGAAAAGTTTAGATCATTTTGAGTCTTGCTCAAAGATGCTAATCCGCACATGGTTAGCTAGCTCAATTTCATGAAATAACACCAAAAAATATTTTTGACAGTGACATTCCTTAAAGTTACAGAGATTTTCAGACTTTTTAACACTTTTACCAACAAAATGATGGGACCTATCAACAATGAAAGACAGGCTATGAGAGAGAGGGACGCAGGAATATTTCCTGATCAAAACCACAGGGTTGTAGTTAAAATCAGTCTCAGACAAGTAATTAAAACAAAGTTTCGGTAGTGACATGCAAGGCCTGAAATGAACACAAGACCACGCGCCAAATGCGGGTGAATTTTGCAATTAGTGGGTAACACTGTCAATCTACCTGCTACTTTGGCAGGTAGCCAATGAGAACTGAGTGATTCATTAGGCAGTTTGAGAGGATGCGGCTGCTGTTTTGGAACCGATTCATGCGATCGGAAAGAAGATGAGGCACTTCTCTGACTATGTTTGGATGTGCGAGTAAGTATTAAACTGTTGGTGAGATCGGATGAGATAATGCAACACTTATGTACGCTACAGCACAATGACAGTTGCACAGTGTGTGTGTGTGTGTGTGTGTGTGTGTGTGTGTGTGTGTGTGTGTGTGTGTGTGTGTGTGTGTGTGTGTGTGTGTGTGTGTGTGTGTGTGTGTGTGTGTGTGTGTGTGTGTGTGTGTAATGAGTGTGTGTGCATGCATATTGGGAGTTGGGAACCGGTGAGAACATGTCCGGTACCCCAGTAACTTGCAGTTATAATAATATTAATTTAGTTCTGCTTAACGGTTCCTGAACGCTGTAACTAACAGCTGCCAGGACCTGTCAACATGACTAAATCTGCCATCAACACACTGGCGTATATACTGTATATACTGTATACACTCACCAAAAGGATTATTAGGAACACCATACTAATACTGTGTTTGACCCCCTTTTGCCTTCAGAACTGCCTTAATTCTATGTGGCATTGATTCAACAATGTGCTGAAAGCATTCTTTAGAAATGTTGGCCCATATTGATCGGATAGCATCTTGCAGTTGATTTGAGATTTGTGGGATGCAGATCCAGGGCACGAAGCTCCCGTTCCACCAGATCCCAAAGATGCTCTATTGGGTTGAGATCTGGTGACTGTGAGGGCCATTTTAGGCCAGTAAACTCATTGTCATGTTCAAGAAACTAATTTGAAATGATTCAAGCTTTGTGACATGGTGCATTATCCTGCTGGAAATAACCATCAGAGACATGGGCACATGGTGGTAATAAAGGGATGGACATGGTCAGAAACAATGCTCAGGTAAGTTGTGGCATTTAAACAATGCCCAATTGGCACTAAAGGGCCTAAAGTGTGCCAAGAAAACATCCCCCACACCATTACACCACCACCACCAACCTGCACAGTGGTAACATGGTATGATGGATCCATGTTCTCATTCTGTTTATGCCAAATTCTGACTCATCAAGACTCATCAGACCAGGCAACAATTTGACCAGTCGTCAACTGTTCGTGCAAATTGTATCCTCTTTTTCCTATTTATAGTGGAGATGAGTGGTACCCGGTGGGGTCTTCTGCTGTTGTAGCCTATCCGCCTCAAGGTTGTGCGTGTTGTGGCTTCACATATGCTTTGCTGCATAACTTGGTTGTAATGAGTGGTTATTTCAGTCAAAGTTGCTCTTCTAATAGCATGATTCAGGTGGCCCATTCTCCTCTGACCTCTATCATCAACAAGGCTTTTTCACCCGAAGGACTTCTGGATAATGGATCCATTTCCCTTTTCACACATTCTTTGTAAACCCTAGAAATGTTTGTGTGTGATAATCCCAGTAACTGAGCAGATTGTGAAATACTCGCAGACCGGCCGTCTGGCACCAACCACGATGCCACGCTCAAAATTAATTAAATCACCTTTCTTTCCCATTCTGACATTCAGTTTGGAGTTCAGGAGATTGTCTTGATCAGGACCACACCCCTAAATGCATTGAAGCAAATGCCATGTGATTGGTTGATTAGACAATTGCATTAATGTTAAATTAATCAGGTGTTCCTAATAATCCTTAAGGTGAATGTATATATATTATATGAGTTATTATTACATTACAGTTATATTGATTTTGTTAATAACTTGACAGCACTGAAATGTTAAGTTAAAGAACAATGTTTGTACAATGCCTGTTTTTCACCTTTTGAGGCAAAAAACTACAACAAGTAAACAAAAACTGGCTGTTAAAATGTGACTGTGGCAGGTGGCAGATTTTTAAATCCGTTTGCCACAGTGGCTGGATGTCACAAACGTTAATTTCAGGCTCTGATATTAAAATAAAAGGATCTTAGTTAACATCTAACATTTTAATCCTTAAATGCTGTTTTCGGTTGTGGGACAGCAGTTTGCACCAATCTACAGAGAATGGTCAATATATTATTAGGGATGCACCAACTTATCACCCGATCAACTGCAGATGACAAAAGGAGGCTGATATCATTCTGAATAAATGTGGCTTTCGGTATTGGCAAATAAATTTAGTATCACAACATAATGGCGTAAATTTAAAGGCCCTACAATTAATTCACATTGGTTTGCTTTTCTTAACTTTTCATCATAGGCATCCTAGTCTCATTTTTTTTTTCTGTATTCTGACATCCATTCTGAATGGACTGGCTAAGAGGACAGATGGTATGAGTAACATCTTTTTTGTATAGATATACTTATCTTATTTTTTATTTATTTTTTATTACTCACGGTTTCTCAGTGGTTTCTTGTTTAAACTAATTAAAATACACTTCTTAAAGTTAACCTATGACTTGTTTCTACAGAGTGCTATTTTGCTTGCCATTATATCATTACAGCACATTGCCTTTTCATGTTTCCACTTGTAGACATTGTATCTCAGTACAGAAAACATTACAGATTTTTGACTTCTAACCTTCCTAAAGTAGCCCGCTACTCTGCTACCATCCATTTTTTTTTAGCTCTTTTCTATTCAACAATGAGTTTCGCTTTTATTCGGTTTTGCTCAAAGGCAACAGAAATTGAACTGAATTGAATATCCAGACCAGCTAGATATCCTGAGGAATTCTGAACAGTGCTTATCCTAATGGTGAATTGACAATCCTTGGATGAACCGGGTTTCTTCAGGGGAAACATCCTAGGATGTTTGATTAGTCTTGGAGAATTGTGAGCTTTGGTCTTCCTCGGGGATAGTTACCAGTGGATATATGGCAGACTCCATGTTTTTTTTTACAGTGTGCTCATACCCTACAAATACTCTATCTGCAATAAAGTAATCCGTGTTAACTGGCTCACAAATATTCTCAAGATGGACAACTAGTTATCAAAATATACGCTCCACTTTAGTACACAAAAATATACTGAAAAAAAAATGGAGCAGAAACAGCAGAGAATTTAAGGGGCAAGGAAAGAACTGTCAGGTCACGAGCATATGGGAAAGGGAAAGCCAATGATGCACCCTGAACCATGACATAATCTTAGTTTTTTGGGTGAACTATTCCTTTTAACCAAGCACTAAATGCACTTAAATAGCGCTACACAGACAAAGCATGCAAATAACTCTGCTATCAGCCAGTGCAATTCATTATTAGTGAATTCCCCAAAAGTATTTGCTAGACAATAGATTAGACTGAGACTATTCAAGAGGATTAACCAACTTTACTTGTTTCCAGTCAATTTGTAACCAAAGTAGATGCCTCTACCAACAAAACTTGTTTGTTAAATTGTCCGTATTCTGAAACTCTTAAAATAATGAATTGCCAACTCAGATTAATGAAATTAACCTTTTCCTTTGAGTGAGTTCACTAAACTGACACATTTTAAGTAATCTTAAATGTTTCATTGTTTTGAGTTTTGTGATTTTTTTTTTCTTCTTAGACAAACATAAATTTAACTGACACTGGCCTGGGAGTTGTTTTTTCCCAGAATTATTTACCTTGACACTCAAAAGGGAGAATAAATGCTACAATTAAGTGTTATATAATGTTATTTTGTTCAATATTAATGTTAAGTGGTGGATTTAGTAATGTTTTAGAAGAGTTTATTTTATGTTGTTTATTTTGGGGGGTTACCATCATGGTGATGAGTGCATGAGTTTAGTTTGAGAACATATATACAGTATGTTAAATGTTCGGCCCCACTTTATATTAGGTGGCCTTAAGTACTATGTACTTACATCAAAAAATAAGTACAATGTACTTACTGTGTTCAAATTGTATTGCAAAGCACTTTAGCTGATATTGCGGTGGGATACGGGTAGAGTTAGGGACAGGTGTGGTGGTGTGGGTAAGTTTACGGGTAGGGTTAGGTGTAAGGGAAGTGACAACTGTGTAATTACAAATGTAACTACAGAAATTAATTACAGGCGTAATAACATGCAGGCATTTTTAAAATGTAAGTACAATGTAAAAACATGTATGTACACAATAAGTGCATTGTATCAAATGATTAATTACAATGTTAGTACATAGTAATTAAGGCCACCTAATATAAAGTGGGTCCAAATGTTCTATATTGCTGTACTCATTCAGCAAGTTCTATGCTATGCTAATGCCATCAAAGCATTGTGTTACCAATTAGCAAGGTGGGATTTATTGAATTAACTAAACAAAATTTAAGTTGATAATTTTAATTTAAATGTATGAATTAGCTTACTCAAATATTTGAAGTTAACCCTCTAGACGCCACCATCAAGTTTACTCGACAAGATTGGTCACTGAATAAAACGGTCAAATAGGGATTCAAATTTCATTCAACCTCCCCTCAACTAGATGGCAGACATGTCGTACTTCATCCCTGACTCATACAAACATCATGATTCTATACAAAATATGCGAGCAAGAGCGCATTGAGTCAGTGCAAACAAAAGTGGAGCCTGGTCTGCGAGTGAGCCGTTTTATCAGAGCATTGTCAATGTCAGCGAGTATTTGCATTAGACTATTATTACTTTTATTATTTTCTAACGGCATCAATAAAGCTTACCCGCAATGAAGTGTAAGGTCTTCTATTCACGGACCCTGGATTAAAGGGTTAAGAGCAATTCAAGTGTATAAGTTCAAAATAAATTCTAACTTCATTTTTTGAGTGTTGCCAACTTATTCAGGTTTACAATGTGCAACTGCAAACAAATAGTCAAGTTTTCTAGCACAGGTGCTCAACAAAACCTTTTTTTGTGCTCATTCATACAGGCAAAATAGCCTGGCATCTAGCGTCTTGTTATATTATCTTGTTTTTAATGATGACGAAACCAATAAGAAACTTCCTTAGTACACAACAAAGACCTTTGCAAATCCCTGTGACACCTTAAAATAAAGTGTAACCCAATGTTTATACGCTTCTTTGTATAGAAACTTGTTAGCAAATTACGTTTTAAAGCAAACAACCATTTTAGAATTAAATTGTGATGTATGAATGTGTGTAATTTATGTTTATGACCAAAATAAGAAACTCTCTTCAAGCAGTGTTAACCACAGAGCATTTTACTCATGAATCAAAAACCACGTTGGAAAACCCAGAGGGAATCTTGGCTCAAAAATGCTAATTCTCCTCTGGCTTTTAGGACTACAAACTGCAGTTGGTCTCACAATCAGAGAATGTGAATTCTTGTGCAATCGTATTTAAATGTAGGCCTATTCCTTTTAAAACACTGTACAGAAGACTGATGGTGTCTAATGTGACAAACACATCTCTTCGGTTTGCTTTTGCTTTGTTCCTGTCAAAGTACTTTCTGTGAAGTGTCTGGTTCCAAAGTAGTCCCACTGTGATATTGAGAGTTGAACGCTTGGACTGCTAATGGACTCAACATGCCTGTAGGCTTGTGTGGGCATCTGCTTGGGATGAGTATTACCCTTTCCCGACATCATGGGGAAAAATTTGGTGCTAGCATGTGCACAACTGAAAGGCAAATATAGGCAGCACGTATAAAATTGGTCAAGCTTTCAAGTCTCTGATTTTTGTGGAAGACAAGCCAGCGCTATAAACATTGTAGACATACTGATGTCACATCACACACTGACAGCGATTCAAGGATATACAAATATTAAAAGCTTCCATTAAGGTAATAGTGGTTATTTATGTTGTGTTTTAAACGCGTCAAAGTAGAAATTTGGTGAGCGGAAGAGTGACACTTGATCAATTCTCTCCTGCAGACATAATTACACTAAGTTAGAACCACGTTAAATTGCTCTTCACTGCTCTTTATTTTATATTTACACAGCCTTTTATCTATAGCCACACACTGACACCACCGGATTGCATTCGGAGGCAACCAACATTGAGATCAGAATTTAAATCAGCGCATGAATATGGAGGGCTTCTTTTGAATTTCCGTTTTGTACATCAGCCTGTCACTCACTGCATCAGCCTCCACTTTAGCCTCACATGACTGAAATGCTGAATTCAGAAATATGATAAACACCACGTCAACCCACTGACAGTAATGTGAAATTCACCATGCTCACCTCTTAACTGTGTAGCACATGTTTGAATGGTTCTGATACACTGCCCCTGGTCAGACACATACTGACAGGGGAATATGTGGAGCACATACAAAGATACTAGCAGCAGACAAGCTTGGAGCTTTTTCTTTCTGCTCAGACTGTGAATGCATAAAAAAGTGTAGCACTTATTATTCGCTTCAGATTTGCCTGACCGATCTGTGTCTAAAGTTAAAGATGATCACCCCAAGGTGAAACCGTCAGCGTACACATCACAGTTGGAGTTGAATTTAATTATCTGCAGTGGTGCTTGATTGCTAACTATATATCGCAGCAGACGCTGCTAGCATAATTGTTTTAATACCCCCATGTCAGTTTAATGAAGGAAAAGAAGAACCAGAGCCGTCCTCGAGACCGAATGATTCATTTTAAGTAATGTTTTCATGCTTTTCAAAAAGAGGAGTCACAATGAAATGACTTTACAAATGTCTTTGTCCTTTCCTTATTTTAAAAAGGATATTAGTTTTAGTGGTAATTTTTTTTTTTTTTTCACACATTGTTACAACTTGAGGCAGTCAAACAATAAATATGAATGCACACAATAATGGGTTCAAGTTAATGGTTCAAGAAACCATTATACAAACTGAACCATGAATAATTCGAACCATTATACCTCTAATATATATATATATATATATATATATATATATATATATATATATATATATATATATATATATATATATATATATATATATATATATATATATACACACACACACACACACACACACACACACACACACACACACACACCCCTAAAATTAGGAACACCTGATCAATTTCTCATTAATGCAATTATCTAATCAACCAATCACATGGCAGTTGCTTCAATGCATTTAGGGGTGAAGTCCTGGTCAAGACAATCTCCTGAACTCCAAACTGAATGTCAGAATGGGAAAGAAAGTTGATTTAAGCAATTTTGAGTGTGGCATGGTTGTTGGTGCCAGACGGCCGGTCTGAGTATTTCACAATCTGCTTAGTTACTGGGATTTTCACGCACAACCATTTCTAGGGTTTACAAAGAATGTGTGAAAATGTTTTCCATTTCCATCTAGTACGCGGCATCTAGTTTTCGGGCGAAAATGCCTTGTTGATGCTAGAGGTCAGGGGAGAATGGGACGACTGATTCAAGCTGATAGAAGAGCAACTTTGACTGAAATAACGTTACTAATCATTAATTGTTACAACGAAGGTATGCAGCAAAGCATTTGTGAAGCCACAACACGCACAACCTTAAGGCGGATGGGCTACAACAGCAGAAGACCCAATCGGGTACCACTCATCTCCACTACAAATAGGAAAAAGAGGATACAATTTGCACAAGCTCACCAAAATTGGACCCATGAAGACTGGAAAAATGTTGCCTAGTCTGATGAGTCTTGATTTCTGTTAAGACATTCATATGGTAGAGTCAGAATTTGGCGTAAACAAAATGAGAACATGGATCCATCATGCACTGTGCAGGCTGGGGGTGGTGGTGTAATGGTGTGGGGGATGTTTTCTTGGCACACTTTAGGCAATTGGGCATTGTTTAAATGCCACGGTCTACCTGAGCAATGTTTCTGACCATGTCCATCCCTTTATGACCACCATGTACCCATCCTCTAATGACTACTTCCAGCAGGATAATGCACCATGTCACAAAGCTTGAATCATTTCAAATTGGTTTCTTGAACATGACAATAAATTCACTGTACTAAAATGGCCCCCACAGTCACCAGATCTCAAGCCAATAGAGCGTATTTGGGATGTGGTGGAACGGGAGCTTTGTGCCCTGGACCAGTATTAGTATGGTGTTCCTAATAATAATTGAGGTGAGTGAATATATATATATATATATATATATATATATATATATATATATATATATATATATATATATATATATATATATATATATATATATATATATATATATATATATATATATATATATATATATATATATATATATATAAGGGATGCAACAATACAGTTAGTCCACGGTTCAATACATACCTTGGTTTTTCAGTTCGGTTCGGTTAAGTTCGTTTTTTTTTTTTTTTTTTTTTTGCTATTCTATTCTTAGGTGCCTGGAACAGAAAAAGGTTAAGGAGAAAATCTTTTTATTGCAATACTCTTTCATTATTTTACTTAAAAGAGTTGAAAACCCTTACTTAAACGTAAAACTTTACCTAAAAATCCCTTGTACACATTCCCAGTGTATTGCATAATATAAAATAAATATATATATATATATATATATATATATATATATATATATATATATATATATATATATATATATATATATATATATATATATATATATATATATATATATATATATATATATATATGTATATATAAAGATTTACAGTGGCAGTTTAGAGATGTACAGTAGCATTTAAGTATGATATTGCATGAATAAATGTAGGCTTAAATTAAAACTACATAGTCTTCAATATACAACATTTATTAAAAGCTACTGTATTAAAGGTCTTTTTTTATTAACATCATTTTAGAGGTGAACTGAACACTTTAGGGGGGGGGGGGGGGGGGGGGGGTACTTTTTTTTCGAGTATGGCTCGGCTTGACGTTAATAGAGCGGAAGGTCCTTGTATGGGCTGTAAGGGCTTTTCTCCCGGTAGGGTGTGCGCGCTCGTGACTAGAGCGAGAGAGGAAATGCACGCTCATAAACACTCTCTCGCCGCGCTCCACTTTATTCCTATGGGTGACATCGAGCGACTTCAACGCTTCAGCACAGCATTCCGGGAAGGCAGCTCTGCATTTGAACCGATTTGAACGCAGAAATGACGGGAAGCTTCACAACATCGCTTCAGTCGCGTCGCAAAGTGGATCCGCCGCTCACTGCTGTCAGGACTTTACCAAATCATACCAAAGAAGTGTGTTTTTGACGGAGCGGTCCCAGCGGTAAAGATTCGGTCCTGCTTTGGAAGCAGCCGGTGAGTAAAACTGCTTCAAATGTCTGTGCTGTTGGTTATCGTCGCGTGAGTAAACATCTGTAAACGACACGATCGTGTGCTTCGTCATTCAAATGCGCTAACGGACTCCATTGTTGTTCTATGTATAACGCTACACTAGTCTGACGTGCAAAATCGTTTTGCTTGCTACTGCTAATGTTTAGTCGCACACAATAGTACATAAACCGAATCATGTCCTCATAAACTGTGAGTAAACACACACAAATGTTGACAGGCCACTAAATACAGTACATACCACAGAGACGGACGTCCTGCTGTTGCTGTTTCTCCTGTTCAATTTATTTCAGCCTCCGAATGATTCTGGATCATTATCTGTATTAGCTGAGATCGATAGCCATGGGTTTATCCACGCTTGAGGACGTCACTGCTTTGTGCGCACTCGTCATTCTTTAGCTCCGCCCACACGATACGCCTCCTGGCGCTCGGTTTTTTTTTCCGGAAAGACTCTGTACAGCCTGTATTTCTTTTATAAATATAATAAAACTAAAGACTTTTCGGAGATATGAAGGATGCAATACTACTCTATAGGTACTCAAGATTGACATGAGATTGACTGAAACTGAGTGTTTCACCCCCCCTTTAGGAACAAGTGGTTCACTTGGCTGCTGCTGTCAAATGAAGACCTGGTCACATCTCATATATAGACACACATGATTTTACTTTCACTTTAGACATAACCGACTGTGTTTATATGTTAACCTTGTGTGTATTTGACAGTATTAGCGCAGTAAGACTGTCCAGTAATCACGTGTGTTTGACAGACGTTTAGTGCACGCTCAATGCAACACAGTGCATGCATGCATTAAATATTTAACCTGCAAGGCTTTAAAACACGGATAAACACCCCTTAACTTTATTGCATATGATTGGATATTTGCTCAAATCAGCGCGTAGACTCACAGGCACGCTCAAACGGATCCGAAATAAACTGAGAGGAATATTTCAAACAGAGGGTAATGGAAATAATTAATTTAATGCAAAACCGAGAAAAAAAAAAAAAAAAAAAAAAAAAAAAAAAAACGCAATACACTAGCACATATTGAACCGTTTATATATATATATATATATATATATATATATATATGTATATTTGTATGTATATATATATATATATATATATATATATATATATATATATATATATATATATATATATATATATATATATATATATATATATATATATATATATATATATATAGCGGTCTAAAACTGCCCTCCCAGATAATCACTTTACCTCTACAATACTTATAACAGAATTGGATAGTTTGTGATTCTGTCTGTCATGATTTCTTGCATTGCCTTGAGCCATTAGAGCTTAGACAACCGATACTTACATGTTTATCACTTTTAGCAGTGTTTTATGTAACTTTAAAAGGGTTTCCTGTAAAATGACATCAACATTTTGAACTTAGACCACTGTATGGGAAGCTTTTCAATTTGGGTAGGACAAATCCAGGTGGCAATCCCAAAAATGGTCCCAGATTTGAAGATGTTTTGGTGGAAAATTGATTCATTGAATACATACATTAGAAAATGCCATAGAAACCATTTTCATAGCTTAACGTGTGGCACATGTCGCCAGTATAGTGCCAAAGCCATGGGTTAAATTCCCAGGGAACACATAACCTGATAAAATTGCTATTGGATGGATTAAGCTTATGTCAAATGCATAAATGCAAGAATACCGTCGTTGCAGGTCCTACTGTGTAATCAAACCAATATATATCAGAAGGCATGCTTAAAGGATTCCCCATTGTGCCCTAATACACATTCTGTGTATGTTTCTATTTTTCTGATATCTTCTGGAAAACGTCCACAGCACTATTTCTATGCAGCGTACTTAGAAAGAGCTATTTACTTCAGGTAATCTCTCTCTCTCTCTTTCTCTCTCTCTCTCTCTCTCTCTTCTCTCTCTCTCTCTCTCTCTCTCTCTCTCTCTCTCTCTCTCTCTCTCTCTCTCTCTCTCTCTCTCTCTCTCTCTCTCTCTCTCTCTCTCTCTCACTCTCTCTCTCTCAAAAACACAAAACAAAACAAAAACACTGTCCTGCAATATTGCATTAAGGAGAGCAGGACCCATTATGTATTCTGCGTCCATTCGCACCCTAATAATTAGAATCATTCCACATCCCGTGAACTCAGAATGACCTGTTTTTGCAGGAGAACTATGATTGTGGGCTGTTCTTGGGATATGTCCAAACCAATTCACTGGATGGAAGGTGACAGAAGCATAAAAGCCAACAGATCCACATTGCTGATTCTGAACACTTAATTAGCTTCGTCCCAGGAGAGATGTTGGTGAGTCTGCTTATTAAAGTCGCACATATAGCAATGACATCTATCGATAGAGTGGAGCATACTTATGCAAACTTCCAAATACAAAGCATATTTAATACCAGGGGAATCAAAGCACCGCAAATTAGCAGTATTTGTCCTTTGTCTCAGTTAGTTTAGTTTTCCTTGTACAAAATAAATCATCAAACCGTGCTATAATTCAAAAACATGCTTGGTATTTTATTGTATTTGCCACCCCCACTCATAACAAAATAGACCGTTAACCTAAAAACCTTGATTAATTGACTTGATTAATTGACTTGAATTGAAAGACTGGCACAATTCCAATGACTAACTTACCTGAGAGATATAATTCCTTCTGACAAGCAATCAAATTGTAAATTGTTCCACTTCCTGATCACAGAAAAGGGAAGCAGATATGCATGGCAGTGATTATGTACTCATTAAATTCTTTGTTAAAACCATCTGTTTAATTAAAAAATGATAGAAGAAAATTAGTTTATGACAGTGCAGCATCAAAAGCAATATGGAAATGTGAATGCCTTGCCAACTTATTGTTTAACTTATAATTTATATGTAGGCCTATTCAGTTATCCGAATATGGTGGGAAAAGATATCTGCATGATAAAAGCTACAAGATATTTAACTAATCAGTCTGACATCTGCATTTATTTGGAAGTGGGAACATGATTGCAACCATGTGCGCATGAAAAAGACATGCCGCCCCGATAAGTGCTCTTCAGTGATGCTCAATAATTTTATTTGAAAGTATGATGCCTATTTTCTTGAACTCATAAATTAGCTCATTCAAAACAAAGGATAGGTCAAGAAGCCTATAAACTTATTGACCTACCCTTTGTATTGCATTAGCACATTTAACCAGTGAAAAAAGTCATATTTTTATATCATAGGGTTTTAAATGATACATGAATTCATAGAATCGGAAAATGTTCTGTGTTCCAAGAAAATCAGTTTTTCAAAAACCCTGGAGAAATAACTTGACATTTCAGTCTTTACTTTAGCTTTATTTTGTTCCTATAATACCTCCCTATAGCTCAACGGATTATCCGCAAGTTTGTGTGTGTGTTCTTTTACAAGACACGTAACAGCATCAAAAAATTACAAGTGGGGTAATGTATTTTATGTTGTAGAATAAAACAACATAAAAAGTGTTAAGCTTGGGTTCACCATAGACCTCATTTCAATCATTTAACCAAAACCCTTTTCAAAAAAACAACATTTATTTTAGGGACGAGGGAACCGGAAGCGCTAAAATGCTAACTCGCTTCTGTGTTTTGGCCTACAAAGGGATTTAATCTGCACCACTCTATAGCGACCAGCATCAAGCTTTTAAATTAAAATTGCAAAAGTATTACAGAACGGTCCCATGCATGCAACACATATATACAGGGTATACCATAAGGTTTGCTAAAACAAAAACTATTTTTTTAATGTATTATTTAATGAAGATCCTGACCTAGGCCATTGTTTTTTTCTGTTAATAGCTGTACACAAGCACGTTTCTGAGGCACATAAGTTGTGAGAAACAAAGATCAACAAAAACATGACAATGCCTAGAAGCTCCCAAAAAAGTATCTATGTGTTTGCTTCTCGAGAATGAGACTTCCTTATTTTAGATGACTTAAGGCAAGATACTTAAGTACTAACATTTTGCACGAACACAAGTTTTTTATTTTATTTTTTTGCGTTAAAAAAAACTACTGTCAGGATTTACTAAACACCGGAAATGAAAAATTAGCGCTGTAAAGGCACAGCTTTTTGAGGCTGACCTTATTGCATATGCATTTGTATGGGGTTTAATTTTGATCGTACCTTTAACACATTCTTATAAGTATTACATGTTGACTAATGTTGCACCTACATGTCTACTAACTCTCAATAGAGTGTTAGTATTAGAAGCCATTTAGGGTTAGGATTAGAATAAGTTAATATACACTTGCAAAGTTTCTTATAGTCAGTACAATGTCTGTTGGAGGACCATCACAGTAAAGAGTGAACAGACAGTTTCCTATAATGCTTTAATGAGAGTTCATTGACATGTAGTTGCAAAGTTACTTAGCCGCATAAACTCCGTGGACCCTGTACTTTCAATTTGGGTAGGGCAAATCCAGGCGGAAATCCCCAAAAATGGTCTTGGAGTTTAAGTAGTCAACAGAATGTTCAATAGGGACCATCATAACAAAATGTTACAGATTACTTATTTTTCTTTAAAGTCATGCGAACCTGTCTTCTCCAGTCCAAAGGCTTGATAGCACAGAGATTTTTTACACTTTAAAGCCACAATATGTCATTTTTTTTGTCACAAGAGATCGCACATTCAAATCAGGCGTACAAGGCGTAGCTTGATTACGCCTAGATTTCACAGCATTTATTTTGCATTTATTATGCTGCAGATAAACGCTTCCGCTTCTTCCGTTAATGCATATGTAGAGTAACGTAGCGGTGTTTTACATTTCAGTGTGTTGAAAGTTGTTATAATGCTACACTTTGTGTTTGCTCAGCGGCTGCTATAAGACACTTGTTTTGCACGACAGTAAGCTATTGATTTTAGACATGGTAAAGCATGGTAAAGCATGGTACTCGTGGTAAATTAAGGAAATGAGATTTAAACAATAAGACAAAATATTCAAATAAAACAAAATATATTTAAGCGTATTTTGTGTTTCCATGGTTTTTACAAATTAAAACTGTAAATTAAGGGTAATATGGTTATGATACCATTTGTAGGTCCGTGTCCTGGTTAAAATGTCTTATTTCTCCAGAATTAAACTTTATTAGAAACATTTGGGATAATATAAGTACACAAGTCAACAAAATATATAACAATTTTCTAGTGGTTTTTGGATATTTGAATCCAAAAATCTTACATATTCTGACTTTAAAGTAATAATGGAGAATATTGGGACAAGAAACGGTTAGGAATTGGGAGGAAACTGCGGCTTAATCGCTCTGTGATATAAACTAAACACTATTGGATATTTTAAAAAGGGGCCAGAGCTGAACTTCCAGAGTCCAGTATAATAACGAATAATGCTGTGCTTTTCAAAGAGTGAATTAACACACACACACACACATATTTTGAAGACTGTTTCTAATTTGTATTACTTATTCATAATAGACAGTGTGGTCCAAAACAGCATTAGACTTAAATAAATTATGAAATTTCTAGAGTGAAGAATATATCTTATAGTTTTATTGAAAATAATCACATTTTGAGGAATTTGCCACACCTTCTAACATCTTACAGATAATTAAAACCATTAACAACCCACTAGCTAATAAAGCAAAATTGGACACTAATATGATGCAAATGAATGTGTAGAGTCACTATAACAGCAAAATCATAGCTTCATCAGTATGCTTGCTCTTATAAGGATCTGCACACTTCTGAAGTCATTTTTAATGTGCTTCAATCTGCACAATCTCTGAAGGCCCCATCCCTCCACCAGGAGTGATGAATAAATGAGTGTCTGACAGAGCAGCCATAGTAAAGATCAAAAGCGAAGGAGATAATTAACAGTAGACTAATTGATACCCACCCTGAGTTTTCAACAGAAATGAAAAAGAGTGCAGCTTTGCTTGATATTAATTGGGCAAGAATATGCATGAAATCTGTTCTGATGTTGGATCTTGAGCCCCTATGCACCCAATGTACCAACGAGCTTCACTTCACTTTTATAGCACAAGTTTGTGGGCTCTTGAAATGGAAGGAATATCATCATTTCAAAAAAGAAATTAATTTGGTGACCTAATGCACACACTTCAAAAAAGGTCAAAAAGTTCAAGGATAGTCAAAAATACTGACATGATTAGGGGCCATTCACAGATTGATAAATCATATGCACATCAGCTTTTACAAGTTGAAGTGTTTTCTTGCAGGTTTTGAAAAATATTGAAATAGTACTTTTCTAAAAGATCCCAAATGCACTAGAGAATGAACAAGGAAATAAATAATTTTAAGTTAACCTGTAAAATATCTTGATTCTTAAGGAGAACACTTAGATAAAAAAAGGAAAATGTGTCTATATTTTTCTGCAAATTACAACAACACATTTTAACAATGCATTTGAAAGTATTCACAGCACTTTACTTTTTCCACATTTTGTTACGTTACATCCTTATTCCAAAATTGATTAAATTCATTTATTTTCCTCTGAATTCTACAAAACTACCCCATAATGACAACATAAAAAATAAGTTTGTTTAAAATCTTTGCAATGTAAGATTATATATATATAATCTAAAGGTCCCACATTAATCAGTACAAACCAAACCATGAAGTCCAATTAATTATCGGTAGACCTCTGAGACAGGATTGTATTGAGGCACAGATCTGTAGAGGTGTACATTAAATTAAAATAAAATAAAAAATAAAAAAATCTGCAGTATTGTTGGTCCACGTGAGCACAGTTGCAATGGAAGAAGTTTAGAACCACCATGACTCTTCGTAGAGCTGCCGTCCGGCCAAAATTTGTGATTGGGGGGGAAGTGCCTTAGTCAGGGAGGTGACCAAGAACCTGATGGTCACTCTGACAGATGTCCAGTGTTTCTATTTGTAGAGAGGAGTATCTTCCAGAAGAAAAACCATCTCTGTAGCACTCCACCAATCAGGCCTGTATGGTAGAGTGGCCAAATGGCACATGACAGCCCGCCTGGAGTTTGCCAAAAGAAACCTGAAGGAGTCTCAGACCATGATAAATTATCTGGTCTGATAAAACAAATAACTATTTGGCCTGAATGGCAAGCATCATTATGGAGGAAATCAGGCACCGCTCATCATCTGGCCAATACCATCCCTACAGTGAAACATGGTGGTGGCAGCATCATGCTGTGGGGATGTTTTTCAGTGGCATGAATTGGGAAACTGATCAGGATCAATGGAAAGATGAATACAGCAATGTACAGTGACATCCTGCTCCAGGGTGCTTTGGACCTCAGTTTGGGGTGAATGGCCATCTTCAAACAGGGCAACAAACCTAAGCAAAGGGGAACAAAGGAGTGGTTACGGGACAACTCTGTGAGTGTCCTTGAGTGGCCAAGCCAGAGCCCAGACTTGAACCCGATTGAGAGTTCAGAAAAGGGCTACAAAGATTTCAAAAAAACTTCTTTCACATTCTCGTTATTGGTTTTTGTTTGTAGAATTAAAGCAAATTTAATATGATTTTAATTCATTTTAGAAGGCTGTAGCATAATATGTGGAAAAAGTGAAGCACTGTGAATACTTTCCATATGCACTGTATATTCACAAATATTTCTTTACAATTCACCTTACATTCGTCCTCCTTGAACTGTCTCCTTTAAGTGTGCAGACATTAAGAGAAAAGGTTTCTTCCTTTCATTGTGAAAGCAAATGAAAAACAGAGCTCATATTATTTAAGTCTAGGTGGACTGAGTAGCACACTCTGACAGTGAATTATTTTGCTGCAGGTACACACAAACACAGCATTACACGCTTACAAGCCCCAGAGGGACAACACACTATAAATAAAAGGCCTAACAACACACATTCAAATTCACAGGGGAGCACAGATGTCTTCAGTCTGTCTTGAAATGTTCAGGTCTTGTTACGTCTTTTTCGCTCGTTGTACATCTTTATACATCCATTGATGTATTTGTCCACTGTTGTCTTACACCAAATACTTTTAAGAACAACATTTTGCACTCATCACTGTAATAATTTATACTCCAGAGATGCTTAGATAAAGGATACCCAATGGACTGCTACATTTGAATGTGCAGCATGCCCCTACTCTATTACTGTATGATCAGTGAAGTTTTCAGAAAATGTTAAGAACCCTAAAGCAAAAACAACATGATATGAGACAACACTGATACTTGTGAAACACAGTTGAAGGGTTCTCCAAATTGCCTAAAGCTGTACATGAATTCTAATAATTATATACTTTCACATGTGAGTAATGAAAAAAAAAATAGCAATAGTATGAAATACGGCATAGCAAATTATAGAATGTAATGTAAAACACATGTATAAAATCATATTTGTTTTACTTTCATAATTAAAATAATTTCATCTAGGTGACCTAATGCACAGTCAGATTAGTTTAAAACCCTGTGGATAACATTATTAGAAGGTATAGGGTTACACTTTATTTTGATAGTCCACACTTAGACTTTAAGTAATTTTGTAACTGCTCATTAGAGTATAAGTAAACTGTTAGGCTATGTATTTAGGGTTAGCAGAACACGTTGAATATGTATTGAAACGTTTTTTTATTTATTTATTTTTATTGCCCATATGTTGGGGAGCCATTAAAATAAAGTGTTAGCAGATATCAGTCTACTAGTACTTATGTAGTTGCAAAGTTACTTCTAGTTATAATGTCTAAAATGGACTTGAGTGTTACCAAGTACAGTATAGTTCACTCAAAAATTCTGTCATAATTTGTTCACAAACAAAACAGATGTTTGTTTTCCCTGCTCCATATACTGAAAGTCATCGGGGTATAATGTTGGCCCCACTGACTTTGATGAAGCATGAATTAAAACATGAAGATAAGACTGATTTAAAGTAATATTAGCTGTCTTTTATTTTTTCTTCTTCATAACATATTCAATCCAAAAACTGTTCCTATAGGCCATTTCATAGTGGCAAACTGATTACAAAAACGACTCTCTTTATGATGTATTGGGTTATGTCACCTGTTTGAGAGGTATAACAGCACACACTGATCTCCTGTGATGGATCACGAGCAGGTGTTACATGCTCACAAGGGAAACAGCCAATTTAAACAATCATTCAATCAGCAAAATCAGCAGAAAAAAATGGAAAGCTTTAGTCAATTGCAGTTTAAACAAATGGGTAATGCAACACCTGTGAATGTGTGTGAGACAATGATTTAAAATGACTCAAGAACACGCTCTTTTCACTAATCAGAGAACGCTTGACTTACTATGCAACTGTGGGACTAATTTCAAACATCTGGTTCGACGACTACATATTGATATATTGTAATCAAATCAAAACATTATAGCGCACTGTTATGGAATATGGTGATACAATTAGGATGGCAATAACAACTTGAATAGCATGCCGTTAAAGCATGGCATGGATTTTTATTTTATCTCAAAAGCTGAGTTTAAAGTTTTATTTAAAGGGGGGGTGAAATACTCAGTTTCAGTCAGTGTCATGTCAATCTTGAGTACCTATAGAGTAGCATTGCATCCTGCATATCTCCGAAAAGTCTTTATTTTTTTTATAATTATATAAGAAAGATGCGCTGTTCCGAGTCTTTCCGAAAAAAGCCGAGCGGGTGGGGGCGTGTCGTGTGAGCGGAGCTAAATAATGACGTGTGCACCCTGCTGCTATTGTGTTGAGTCGAGTGCGTCGTAAAGCTGTGTCATCCCTAACAGCGGGAAAAAAACTTTATTCAAAATTAAAAATATGGCTTTTAATCAGATACAGCCATACATCTATGATCCGGAATCAGACCCAGACGCTGAAGTTGAACAGGAGCAGCAGCAAAAACGACTAGAGCAGGACGTCTCTATGTGGTACAAGTTATACACTAACTATATAATATGCTTAGCGGCTTGTGTTATTTACATATTTATACTTGAATTATATTATCGTATTTTTGTCTTTGAAGGTGTACATGTGGGAAGTGCTGTTGTGGACGTGTTTGTGTGTTTACGCGTGGTTTGTGTAGACAATTGTAACGTTATTAAGCAGACTGGTTTTGCACGGCAGGCTAAGTTAGTGTTTACATAGAAAGACACGGAATAGTAGCGCATTTGAATGAAGAAGCGCGCTTATTTAGTTCAACATATTTCCCTCCTCTTTGTGTATTGTTGTTTGGAGTGCTTTTACAATACACAAACATAAAGTTACACAAATAGTGGCCAGCTAAACAAATGTACACGCACTACACATCGCATGCTCCATTGATCAATGAACTATACGTGATCATGTTTGGGCTACTTGATGAGCATAGGCAAAAACACAGACATTTGAAGCAGTCTTACTCACCTCCTGCGGTTCTAACGTTGGGCGATCGGAAAATCCTGTGTCGAGCTGGGCCTTGTTTATGAAACAGTCAGCACCGAAATGCAGCGAACAGATATAAACATTCGCGCAACTCAGTTGCTGATCCGGAAAAGCAAATTATATCCACTGTTGCCTTAACGTGGGGTTTTTGGGGAATCTGTGCAGGACTGTCTTGGTCTGGCAACCAAAAACGCACTTTTTTGGTGACATTGTAATTGTGCACATCACCTGTGCAGCAGCCTACGAGCCAGCGCTTTGATGGGGGTAGCCTGTTACTTTCGCTCTCTCCCTCTCTCTCTCGCGCTCTTCCGGTAGAATTGTCCGTAAGGCCCATACAAGGAAATTCCGCCCCCATTAACCTCAAAGGGGACGCATGATCGCAAAAAACTTGCCGAAACTTATGACTAACCGGAAGTAGTATTTTTGACAAAGAAATACTCCCATCAAACGTCCACCTTAACTTTTGAAACTTTGTCCATGTTTAGTATGGAAATCCATGTCTTTAACAGTGTAAAAAGATCAGTATGCATGAAACAGCATTTCACCCCCCCTTTAATGAGCACACATCCTGATTTCGCTGAGTTAGGCTCATTTGTGGGTCAACATATTTTGTTGATCCCGGAACAACTTTCCTGAGCAAAAATGTTGTCCTAAACATATCCCTACATCTATAACCCATAGGTTATTCCTAAAATAAGATGTGAAATCAGGTGAATAACATTGTTTGTTATTCAGTAAGATTGTTGTAAGATTGATGCAGAAGCACCAGATGTGAAATCAGGTGAATAACATTGTTTGTTATTCAGTAAGATTGTTGTAAGATTGATGCAGAAGCACCAAAACTTAGTTGTAAGCATAATTGTAAAATTGCACCTTAAATTTCATTGAATCTTTAGAAGGTTTTCCAGGATAAACTAAAATGTTGATCTAAGAGCATGTTGTACTGGAATCAGATTCTACTCATTGATCGACTGTAGGTACTAAACAAGAGAGTCAAGAGAATGGTACTTTTGGGATGTCTTGCATATTAGTACTAAACCACTGTATTAATAATAATAAAAAGAAAGAACCCAGATTCTTTATCGCAAGAATCATTCACCTGCCATATGCAAGTTAGTGATAATATTGATGTGAGAAGATATGTATGTGTCAAAGAAAATGAGTCATTTTTAGTCACTCAGAGTGGCCAAGCGTTCTAGTCAGTGTTGGTGCACTTGAGCTCCAGCTGTTCAGCTTTGGCAGTGCGACAAATGGGGAATGCACATCAATGGGTCTAAAGCATAAGCCACAAGGGATAAATCAATTGCCCAATTACTTTCCATCATGGAACTAGACTTTTAGTTATCGTCCTACTGAAGACTGTAGTATTATGGAACGGCATAATATGGGTTGTGAAAATAGAAACCATAAAGGGTTAGTTCTCCCAAAAATGAGAAGTCTGTCATTAATTACCCTCATGTCGTCCCAAACCCGTATGGCCTTCTTTCATCCTCAGAACACAAAATGAAATATGTTTGATGAAATCTAAAAACTCTCTGAACCACTCAAAGACAGCAACATAATTGCAACTTAAAAATATTGTTAAAATAGTCCATGTGACTACAGTGGTTCAACCTTAAAGATACAAATACACTTTTCCAGTGCATAAACATGGAAATTAACAATTTTATTCAACAGCCTCTTCTCTTACCTGTCACTCTCTTACGCTATTAACATTGCTGGGCTATTCACAAATGCTTCCAGGTTTAAAAGCAGAATGCCAGCTCACTATTGGCTGAGCACGATCCCATGATCACATGCATGCGTTGTGGTGCTTATGTGAATCACATATGAGACTGGCACCCAGTGATTTGTACTCGAGACTCAGACTCGGTCTCGAGACCATATTTTTGAAAAAAGAAAAGAACTACAAAATTCGACTGCTTTACGGCATATACGTCACTTCCACCAACACACACACTTCCTTACATTCGGACGTGCGAGCCCAACTTTGTTCGTCGGATAATACAGTCATGTCCGAAGCAGCAGAGACAAATAAGAAAGAAAAGGTTTTGTTGGAGGAAAGCAATAAGAGGAAATGAAAAAATGATGGGATTAAAGGCAGGACGAGGATCAAAATTTGACCAGGGTTTGCTCGTCGGCGTGAGCTGAAGGAGGCGTGCCCGACCGATGCTGTCCTGCTTGTTACGGTGAGCTACCACTCAAACATTGAACTGAAGTATCATATAGATTCTGTAAAACGGTAACCAATAGACTACTATAATGACGCTGGCTTGTAAACGTGAGCATCGTGATTATTTGGCGTTTGAAAAAAACAAAACCCATGAAATTATATTCATATGACATGCTGAAACATATGCCACTGACTGTAACGTTACCTGGGATGAAGACATTTCACACGCGACGCCAGAAGAACTCCTCTTGCAGTTTTCAGGGGAACTGTTAGTGCTGCACCGACCCGCGGGACGCTTTTATGAAGTTATTTGGCCCGCACCGCACCACTGTATATATTTTTACAACACGCCGCGCACCCGCGACCATTAAATAGACATACGGGGTCCGCGGGTTATGAGACGACCCGCGCATTACTAGTTCAGGGCTATCAGGGTTGTCATGTCAACAAATGCACGCGCGATGGCATCCCCTATTGTAGGATTACAGAGCTTACGACAGTAGTTGAGGACATTATTTTTTCCAAACTGTAGGGGGACCCCGAGAGCAAAAGTAGCCAAGTGGGGCTTTAAGCGCAACTGCACGTGACTCAGGGGCGTAGTTTATGGGGGGATGGGGGAGATGTAACCCCCCAATATTTAAAACCCAATATTTAAACATGAAAACAATAGATCAAAAGAAAAATATGTAGAATTCATTTATTTTGAAACAATAATTTGGTTCCTTATCAAATATGAGTTTGTCATAATAAATCGGACAAAAAATACTCCCACTCCATTGAACTGATTGGTAACGCCCAAACAATGAGTCGCACTTTCACCAAAACAACACGAGGGGTGTTTGAATGGGAGAGCAAGCGTTAGCGCCAAAAATGAAGAAAAGTGCTGCACAGCGGACTATATTTAACTGCTGGTCAGAGAGGGATGCAAAAAATAAATAAAGCATGTACTGAGAATGAGGAATGAGAATTTGTGTAATACCTAAGTACAAACCACATATATTTAGCTAGCTAATCCATTGCAATGTGTTTAGCTATATCAGTAAAACAAGTTACCAAAGCAGCCGTCTGTTTTGCTAATTCATTTTTCAATAGCGTCTGTAATTATCAATGACAAAAGTATTCACATCGGTGTGTGTTTTTTCCTAAATTAATCTGACTTTTGAACGAATTGTATGAATAAACGATTTAAGTGGCTCATTTAAACAGTGAATCGCTGCCGCCTAACGTTACTGGTGGTTTTAATACTTAATTTCTTTCTTTTTATAATCTCTAGAATTGTATGAATGATTATACACAAATTTCATAAGGTTATGAGGTGTATAATCTCTTAACATGTTTTTAACATGTTTTTATAACAGATTCGAGGTAAATATACCAGCAGGGTAGAAAAGGGAGATTGGAGCAGGTGATCAGGTAAAGAAAAACAGCAGCTTTGTAAAGTTAGGCTGGATAGATAGATAGATAGATAGATAGATAGATAGATAGATAGATAGATAGATAGATAGATAGATAGATAGATAGATAGATAGATAGATAGATAGATAGATAGATAGATAGATAGATAGATAGATAGATAGATAGATAGATAGATAGACGGACAGAAGGACGGACGGACGGACGGACGGACGGACGGACGGACGGACGGACGGACGATGGATGATGGATGGATGGATGGATGATGGATAGATAGATAGATAGGTATGATCCAATAACAATATATACATAATATTATAACATATATAATGTCCTTCTCAAAAATTTGCATATTGTGATAAAAGTTCATTATTTTCCATAATGTAATGATACAAATTAAATTCATATATTTTGGATTCATTGCACAACAACTGAAATATTTTAGGTCTTTAATTGTTTTAATACGGATGATTTTGGCATACAGCTCATGAAAGCCCAAAATTCCAGCATTTTTTGCCACACTTTTTCCTTCCCACAGACTTCCCACTAAGGTGCCTTGATACAGCACTCTGGGAACAGCCTATTCGTTCAGAAATTTCTTTCTGTGCCTTACCCTCTCGCTTGAGGGTGTCAATGATGGCCTTCAGGACAGTCGGGTCGGCAGTCTTACCCATGATTGCGGTTTTGAGTAATGAACCAGGCTGGGAGTTTTTAAAAGCCTCAGGAATCGTTTGTAGGTGTTTAGAGTTAATTAGTTGATTCAGATGATTAGGTTAATAGCTCATTTAGAGAACCTTTTCATGATATGCTATCTTTTTTCGATTTTGGAGAATTTTGGGTTTTCATGAGTTATATGCCAAAATCATCAGTATTAAAACAATAAAAGACCTGAAATATTTCACTTGGTGTGCAATGAATCTAAAATATATGAAAGTTTAATTTTTATCATTACATTATGGAAAATAATGAACTTTTATCACAATATGCTAATTTTTCATACATATATATATATATATATATATATATATATATATATATATATATATATATATATATATATATATATAGGGTTCAGAGTGTGACGAAGAGGCTGAGGCTTTCGGATCCATTTGCAGTAATTTATTAATACAGCAGACAAGGGAAATCCAAGAAACGTAGGTCAAACAGGCATAGGTCAGAGGCAGGCGGCTTAGGTTCAAAAACGATATCAAAGTCCAAGTCAAAAATACAAGAGCAAACACAAGAACTAAGCTAGAGACAGCGTGCAGGTAAATCAAGACTTCACAACTGAACAAAGAACATAGGAGTCCATATAAAGGTGAGCTAAGGGTACACAGGTGAAAATGATACAGGGATAATGAGTAGACTGAGAGCATGCAGTCCTAATACGCAGGAGAGAGAGATCTGGTGAAACCAGGAGGAGGCGCAGTTGAGCGTTCCCCCCCCTTGAGCCGAAGAGCCATGCATCTACTGCGGGGAGGTCGGATGGCTCACCAGCCCACGGGAAGAGGGGAGGCTGGAACCCTAGGACACATTGAAAAGGGGTTAGACCCGTGGCAGGTTTTACCAGAGAATTCTGGGCATACTCCGCCCAGGCCAGAAAGCGACTCCAGTCCTGCTGATTCTGATGGCAGTATGTTCTCAGAAAACGAATCAAGTCCTGATTGAGACGTTCGACCTGCCCGTTGGCCTGGGGATGGTAACCAGACGTTAAACTGACATTAATATTTAGCTTGCCACACAACGCTCTCCAGACACGGGAGGTAAACTGAGGCCCACGGTCTGAGACAATGTCCTCGGGCAGACCAAAGAGCCGGAACACCTGGTTGAAAAGAGCCTCCGCTGTTTGTAAGGCCGTGGGCAGACCGGTCAGGGGTATAAAACGGCAGGACTTAGAGAAGCGATCCACCACGGAGAGGATGGTGGTAAACCCCTGGGACGGAGGGAGATCAGTCACAAAATCCACTGCGATGTGCGACCAGGGACGCTGTGGTACTGGCAGAGGTTGTAGTAGTCCAGCTGGTTTGAGATGAGAGGATTTCACTGTGTTACAGATAGAGCATTGATGAATGAACTTTATGACGTCCGACTGGATAGAAGTCCACCAAAAGCGATTGGCAACTAATTGTAGGGTGGCTGCGATACCTGGGTGACCAGCGCTGGGAGTGCAGTGAACCCAATGAAGCACACGGTGGCGGAGCCCAGGCGGAACAAAAAGCCGACCAGCGGGACATTCGGGCGGAGCGGGATGACGATTAAGGGATGCGTTAATCTCCGTGATGATGTCCCATTGCACAGGGGCCACGATAAGGGCTGTGGGAACAATAGGTTCGGGCTTGGATTCCTCACCAGGACCGTCAAACTGTCGGGACAGAGCGTCCGCTTTGCCATTCTGAGAGCCTGGTCTGTAGGTGATCTTAAAGTCGAATCTGGAGAAAAATAGAGACCAACGAGCCTGACGAGCGTTAAGGCGCTTGGCTGACCTAATATATTCAAGATTTCTGTGATCAGTGAGTACCGTAAAAGGCTGATGAGCTCCCTCTAGCCAGTGCCTCCATTCCTCAAAGGCGGTCTTCATTGCCAGCAATTCGCGATCCCCCACATCATAGTTGCGTTCTGCAGAGGTAAGCTTGCGAGAATAAAAGGCACATGGGAACATTTTTGCAGGTTTACCACACCGCTGCGACAGGACAGCCCCCACTCCTGTGTTAGATGCATCCACCTCCACGATGAACTCCCTCTCCGGGTCCGGGTGACGGAGAATAGGAGCAGAAGTGAATCTCTCCTTGAGCTGGGCAAACGCCACGGTGCAATCCGCTGTCCACTTGAAATATTTTCCCCCTCCACGAAGCAGAGAGGTGAGAGGCGCTACAATGACGCTGAAGTTGCGGATAAATCTGCGGTAAAAATTGGCGAAGCCCAAAAAGCGTTGCAGCTCTTTCACCGAGGTCGGTTGGGGCCAATTCACCACGGCTTTGACCTTGCTGTCATCCATCAGGACGCCCTCCGCACTGATGATGTAGCCCAGGAAGGAGATACTTGTCTGGTGAAACTCACATTTGGAGAGCTTGGCATAAAGCTGGTTCTCAATCAGGCGCGTGAGGACCGCCCGGACGTCCTGGATATGCTCCTCGAGGGAATCAGAAAAGATCAGAATATCATCAATATAGAGAATCACTTTCCGCTGTAACATGTCCCGGAAAACCTCATTTATAAAAGCTTGAAAAACTGACGGACTATTGGAAAGGCCGAACGGCATTACCCGATATTCATAGTGCCCAGATGTAGTAGAGAACGCGGTTTTACACTCATCACCCCTCCGTATGCGAATCAGGTTGTAAGCGTTCCTTAAGTCCAGCTTGGTGAAGTAGCGGGCAGTGCGGAGCATCTCCAGGGCTGCAGGAACTAGCGGAAGAGGATAGCGATATTTCACCGTCACTTCGTTCAGACCACGATAATCAATACACGGCCAAAGACCCCCATCCTTCTTCTTGACAAAAAAGAATCCGGCGGAGGCCGGAGAGGTAGAGGGAGTAATGAAACCTTTAGCCAGCTGTTCGTCAATGTACGCCCTCATGGTCTCCGTTTCAGGTTGTGACAGCGGGTACACCCTTCCGCGTGGAGGCACCGATCCCGGCAAAAGCTCAATCGCACAGTCGCCAGCCCGGTGAGCGGGAAGATGAGAAGCCTCGGTCTCACTGAAAGCCAGAGCTAGGTCATGATAGTCGGGGGGAATTTTCTGAAACTCAACTCCCTTGAGGGAAGCGCTGTGGGGTTCAGGACCTGGGACACCGACCATGCAGTGGCTCTGACAGCCTGTTGACCACTGGGAAATCCTCTCTTCAGACCAGGAGATTTGGGGGTTATGTCTCTCCAGCCAGGGGAGCCCCAAGATAACCGGATGCATGGGTGAGTGAATCGTGAATAACTGGATGATCTCAGAATGCTGCCTCCCGACACTAAGCGTGAGAGGTTGCGTGGTGTATTGCACCTCTCCTGACCCCAGGGGGCGTCCATCGAGCGCTTCCACGGTTACCCCAGAGTCACATGCGAGGAGAGAAACATGGTGAGTTTTTGCGAAGGCAAGATTGATGAAGTTTCCAGCAGCACCAGAATCAATCAAAGCTTTTACGTTTAGAATTTGTCCGTTAATCTTCAAAGAACTATTCACCTCAAACAATCTAGAAGTGTACTTGGAACTCACCTCAGGAGAATTCTTGAGCGCAGGATTGACCGGGCAGGTGGCTCTCAGATGTCCCGCCTCTCCGCAATACATGCAGAGATTATTACGCCGTCTCCTCTCTCGCTCCGCCATGGAGAGACGTGTGTAGCCAATCTGCATGGGCTCCGGCTCCGCGTTGGGGAAAGCACCCTCGACTGAGCTGGGTCTGAGAAGTGTGCGTCGGGAGCGAATCAAGTTGTCGAGGCGGATGGCGAGCTCCATTAGTTGATTCAAGGATTTCCCGTCGTCGCGGCATGCCAGCTCTCCCTGGAGATTCGAGTTCAATCCCTTGCGGTACAACAGTTTGAGAGGTCCCTATTCCCATCGAGTCTGGGCTGCCAGGGTCCGAAACGAGAGTGTGTAGTCCGCTGCAGTAGAGTTTCCCTGACGCAACGTGAGCAATAGTTCTCCTGGATCCCTTCCTCCCGCAGAATGTTCAAACACCTCTCTAAATTGAGTTAGAAAGTCATCATAAGAGGGAAAGGAGAGCTGACCTCCATACCAGAGTGCGGTAGCCCACTCCAGAGCCCGGCCGGTGAGTAGGGAACATATGAAGGATACGCGGCTGGCATCCGTGGTGTAGGACTGTGTCTGCTGGTCAAAATACAAGCTGCACTGCAACAGAAATCCCTTACAGGCGGAATGTGAGCCATCAAATTTTTCGGGAAGGGATAATTTAGGGTGATTGGAATTGTTACTCACGGCCGGTGGCACGGAAGCCGGTGCGGTAGGCTTCGGAGCTTGATCTTCGGCCGCGCTCGGCGAGGAGAGGGCTCGGACAGATCTCACAAGCTCCTCCGTGAGAGAGGTTAGTTTCACCAGCTGCTGTTGATGGGCAGTCAGTACCTTAGCTTGAGCGGAAACCTCAGAGGCCAGGCGAAGGAAATCTGCTGGATCCTGTTGTGGTGAAGTCTTCTGTGACGAAGAGGCTGAGGCTTTCGGATCCATTTGCAGTAATTTATTAATACAGCAGACAAGGGAAATCCAAGAAACGTAGGTAAAACAGGCATAGGTCAGAGGCAGGCGGCTTAGGTTCAAAAACGATATCAAAGTCCAAGTCAAAAATACAAGAGCAAACACAAGAACTAAGCTAGAGACAGCGTGCAGGTAAATCAAGACTTCACAACTGAACAAAGAACATAGGAGTCCATATAAAGGTGAGCTAAGGGTACACAGGTGAAAATGATACAGGGATAATGAGTAGACTGAGAGTATGCAGTCCTAATACGTAGGAGAGAGGGATCTGGTGAAACCAGGAGGAGGCGCAGTTGAGCGTTCTGTGACACAGAGGGTCTCCTTTCTGTTTGTTTTATTCTGAAGAAACCTACGAACAAATGTATGTGACCCTATCTATGCAAAAATTGATAACAAAATTGATTTAAAAAAAAAGCAAAAAGAAGATATTTTTTAATTAAGCGTATATGGAGCCATCCTGGAAAACAGTCTCGACGAGTTGAGCCACTAACGCTGTGGAGCCAAAAAGTGTTGAACTGTGACTAAGAATCTCATATAGTCCGTTGTTTCAGTTGTTCTGCACTGAACGCAACAGAGGAAATACATAAATAGAAATAAAAATTTCCATTTAACTAGATATCACAAACTTAATTCCTATCGACCAGCTCACTTAGCACAGCGTTTGTTGCTCGACCCATCGAGACTGTTTCCCAAGATGGCTTCTGTTTAGAGTGAATGTATGTGACGTCATCGTCAGCTGGAGTGTCTGCCCTACTAAGTGGCAAAAAGACTGAGAGGCAATCATAGGAGTTGCATTTGGAATCCACTCATCACTGAAGTGTTTGTCCAGGTGCTGAGTTCAGTTAACACACACATCAATCCTCTGTAGGTGTAAAATAATGTAATTATTTTATTTCACTAATGTAATTGTGAAAATAAGAGATTCATTGTATACCAGCTTCACTGTGGAACTTTGTGAGATTGCATTTATTGAATAAATGACAGCTTTTAGTGATTATAAAGAGATATAACTTTTGTTTTCCATTATTGATAAGCAGCCACATACACACTTTAATACACTGACCCATCCATATATACCCATCCTATTCACAAAAAAAAAAAAAAAAAAAAAAAACAATTGATGACTGGCAGTTATAAATATTATCTTTTGTCACGGGAAAGTGACGTCGATGCATACCCTCTGTACGCGTAAAAGGGGAATGGACTGTCTTTATAAAGTATCTTCTTATTAAACTGTTTGTACACAAATTTCTCAATGCTAATTGATATTATAAGCCAATCTGATTTTAGAGATAAAACTCTTTACATTCGATTTTCATGAAAACTCATCCAAGAGAACAATCTTCTCGGTAACCATGTGTTAATTACCCCTAGGTTCATTTTTGTTGAAAGAGTTGTCCTTTAAGGTTGAACCACTGGGGTCACATGGACTATTTTTTTTACAATGTCTTCTGGATCTTGGAAGTAGCAATTCCGTTGCAGTGTATGAAGGAATCAGAAAGCTCTTGGATTTCAGCAAAAATATCTTCATTTGTGTTCTGAAGATGAGCAAAGGTCTAACGGGTTTGGAACAACATGAGAGTGAGAAATTAATGACATAATTTTTGGGTGAAGTTTTTTGGGTGAACTTTAACCTTTCTTTGAAGCTATGGGTCAGTTTGACCTGTCAAATACAGCAACTTAAAATCTAGGCCCTAGTCTGGCCCTGGCCCAAGATGCTCAAGCCCTAGCCCAGCACATCTAACAGGTTATCAAAATTCTCAGCCCAAGTCCGAATGGAGCGTTTTTTTTTTTTTTTCAACATCGAAATATTTAAGTTATTTATGTAGATATAATTAACAACTAAATCTATACATTTAGTTACCGTCCTACTGTAAGCGGTGGTATTATGAAATGGTATAATATGGGTTGTGAAAATAGAAACCTTAAATAGTTAGTTTACCCAAAAATTACATTTCTATTATTATTTAATTACCCTCATGTCGTTCCAAACCCAAACATTTCAGGGATATCACATGTTAGTTTAAATGTTTACCATCACCACCACAGTAAAAAGGCATTTTTGACAAGCTGAGGCAGGCTTCTGCTGCTTGCAATGGCGCTTACACCTCTCTGGAAAAAAGAATATAAATCTGATCTTAAATTCCTGCACTGTATGCACATTTTAAGGGGTTCATGTCAATGAAAGTAACATATATGAGCTCATTTCAAGATCAAAGACCGCAATAGGAGAAAAGCGACCTAAGCACTGGTAAGATAATTTAGCCTCATTAGTTTTAATGAAGATGACTGTGTTTTGGGGCATCCAAGACTTACTTTCAGTTTAACTTGTGGCAGTTTGCAAGTTGGTTTGCTTTACTCATATTCAGTGAAGTATGTTGTTATAGTGCTGTCATATTTGGCTACAGCATGTCATATATATATATATATATGGGTGAATGACGGATAAGGATTTAAAATGTGAAAAAAAATTAAACTGGCAAAAAGTAAATTTTTTAGGACTTTCTATACTTATTAGCGTGTTGGGTATGTAATGCAATGACATGTACACATTTAAAAAATGTAATTAACCATTTTTTTGGTGAATCAGATCTTTTTCCCCATGAAAATGTCATTCCTGGGTAACGTAATGAATTCTTAAATAAATTACATTTCTACTATTGTTGGCATATACAAATGTACTGACATCCATAATTGGAGCTAAACAAACAATTATTGCTCAGGAAACCACATTTTAATCACAATGAGTATAATTAATTTTAGAATTTCATATAGACATGGACTCATTTTTGGCAGCTGATAACTCAAAATTCAGAACCAAATTTTAAAAAAAGCTTGAAATTGTTTAAAAATGTCTTCCAATAAAGTAAATAAGACTTGTTTTATCATGAACTCAACAAAACACAGAATTGTGTAATCTAACATACAAATATGTGTTAAATTAATTACCTATGTCATTGTTAGCCGGAATGACATGCTGTTAGACGGAAGGACATTCTGCAATTTTTTTCAGGATTACCATAAAAACCATCCTCGGTATCATTTTTCTTTCCAACACTCAAACTTGAAACAAAGTAAAAGACACTGACAAGTTTTTAATGATTTAAAAAAGTTTTAATCAACATTTTTTTATGTAAATTGATTAATTCAGCCAACACTTAAATGCAACAACATTTCATACATTTTGTAATAAAACATTTAATACTTAACATATTTCATACATTTTGTACCTACATTTGATTTGGTAATAACATTACCAACATTAAAAACTGTAAGCATGTACGTAACCATTTGTCTCTTGAGGGTTATCTGGTTCTCTGGGTTGGGGTTCTTCAAGATTAGACTCATTTATATTAGACTCGAGACTGGAGTGTCGTTCATTAATTCATTAATCTACTTAAGGGTGCTTTCACACCTGCCTCATTTAGTTTGGTTGAATCGTACTAGAGTTCGTTTCCCTCTTTGGTGCGGTTCGTTTGGTCAGGTCTGAAAGCAGCAATCGCACTCGGGTGCGCACCAAAAGCGGACCAAACAAGCGTACCGAGACCTCCTTGAAGAGCTGGTCTCGGTACGCTTTCAAACGAACTCTGGAGCGATTTGTTTGTGGTGAGAACGTGATCCGACCTCGAACAGAACCAACTGCAAAAGTACTGATCATTTTTGGACTGAACCAGCTGCCGTAGTCGGCTGCGCTGACATTGTGTGCATGATATTATTACCTGATAAATCGTTGGCAATATTTTTGGGAAGATGAGCATGTCAAGAGTTAATAATTAATGCACGCCTCCTCTTGAAGTGACGAGCGATGCGCGGTCGCCGTGTACAGTGCATTAGAGCGTTGTTTTCACGTCGCATCCGCGCTTCATTATAGAAATCTATTGTTTGCATACTGTGGTAAATACACACCGTGTAGTAAATTATGGCCAGGGAAAAAAACAGCCCACAGTCGTCTCTCCATAGTGTTATTATAGTTTGCTGGCTTTGCCTCTACTGTTGGAATTTTCCCACACGTAAATTCTGACCAATCGAAAAGCAGTTTAGGAAATACGCCATGGCCAATGAGTGATGTGGATGTTGTCACGTGTGTGCGTTTTGGTTCGTTTCAACTGGTTCGGACCAAAGCAATCCGTGTGGTGTGAAAAGGAACCAAAAAAGCTGAAAAATGCAACAATGTATAATTGTTTGCCCTTGGTTCGGACCAAATGAACCGAACTAGAGATGTGAAAGCACCCTTAATCTTTGCCTCCGATTCCTCTGGTTTACCCTCCACTGCTCCCTTTTCTTCTTTACAGCAGAAGGGGTCATCTGCTGTACAGGCTTTTTGGGAACTGGCCTTGATTTGTAGCTACACACAATAATAATGAGTATTAGATGCAGGTTGTAATCACACCAATTTCCTTACAATCATATTTTCTAAATATTACAGTAAATCTGTAAAATTATAATGCATCATAAACAATGCTTGTTACTGACACATTATCATTCCACTGAGTCATCACTATAATACCTTGCTTTCTTTTTTTCAAGATACTCAGCCCTTGCTTCTGCATCTCCGTTTATCTTGGCTCTGAACCGTCTCTGCCTCTCTTTATAAGACAGAGGCATCTGGAAGGACAGAATTGACCTTAAAACATCAGAAGCTATACTAAAGCTTTAATAAAATGTTGATATATTAATAAATATGATTACATTATTCATGATTTGACCATTAACATTACAAAATTCAATTAAATGATAATGACCCATTTGACTCATTGAATCATGAAATCAAGATGAATGACAGCAAAATAATGGCAAAAACATTTTAATTATGTAAATAATGTTAATGTTAATAATATAACTATAATAACTATGCCTAAAAGTTTACAAATGTTAATTAAAAACTAGATTGTTAAGCATATGTCATTCTGGATAACGGATGACATGTCCTGGCTAACAGAGTTTTTTTGTTATCCAAGAATGACAAGTTGTTATCCAGGAATGACAAAACAAATATTTTTTCTTTATAATCAGGCACTAACTTAACCACCTATGGAAAACTACAACTTAGCTATCATCACTTAAGGTAATCTTTTAGATTAAATAGATAGTTTTTTAATATAAAAACATCATAAATGTTTTATTGGTGTTATCCAAAAAGACACATGATATTACTACAAAGTGCACCAGTGACCGAAAAGGTAAAAATATCAACATTTTAAGAGACGCTTACTGACCTTTGGACATGTTCTGGTGCTCCTTCAGGGTCTTCTTTTTGATACAATATTATGTCACATGACATACCAAAGTGCATTATGGTCCAAAATGGTCATTGATGTCTGTTATCCAGGAATGACATTAGAGAAATCACAATTTGGGGACAAAAGTCTTTCCGCCATAAAAATGTAAATAAGCTTAGTATTATCACTATATTTATAGGAATCGTTGAAAACATAAATACAATTATGCCCAAGAAGATTTTAAATACTTTTTAATTTTTTTTGTATATTTTTGTTGTATTTTTGTATTCAGATTTTAAGCCGGGACAGTTACCCGGAATGACATTTTGGGGATTTTGAGCTCAATAGTTCCTTAAAGATTAATGATTTATAATGAATTATCACATGAGTAATTAAAGAGGGGGAAGCTGAGTCATGTAATCAAGTGCATTAAAAAATTTATAAATTTTTTATATTACTAATATGCTTGGGACACCAGAATTGACACGCCACGTCATTGACCCATATATATATATTACAGTTTGCCAGGATGTACATATGTGGTTTAAACAACCAGATGGATTTACACTTGTCAATTTGTGTCTCCTCTGAATTTGCCTCACCGACACATCATCATCAATAAACCCGTCTCCTGCTTGACGACTCTGATCTTTCGAATATTCCCATTCAATTATAATTGTTTACTTGACACGTACTCCTAAATAAACTTGTCTCCGGCGGGATGACTCCGATCCTTCGAATATTCATATTTTTGTCTAATCTAAGCACCATCCTCAAAAAACCCAGCTGAAATACACAAGGGCTAATGACAAGAGACACCTTTGAACAATGATCAACCCATAAACCAATGACAACATGACATAGGAACACAAGGCAGGAACACATGAGTCACATGACAAGGGGACACATGACAAAACCAGGAAGTGCATGACAAAACATGACAGTGAACATGGAAACCTTAAAACATGAAACATAAAGCCCCTGACTCCCATACATATTCAAACATCAATAACAGTCTTGGGGGGGCGGACTTGGGGGAGGGATGGTGGGCCAGGCCCATGCCAAGGCACCGGACATGGACCCTGGCGTGGCTGAGATGGGCCTGGGAGCATGGGCAGACCTGGACCCTCAGGCGTGGGCGGACCTGGACCCTGAGGCGTAGGCGGCCCCTCAGGCGTGGACATGGCCTGTGTGTGGCCATGGCGGTAATGGCAGTTCAAGCGGCCATGGCGGTAGAGGCAGTTCAGGGGGCCATGGTGGTAGAGGCAATTCAGGGGGCCCCAGAGGCGCGGCCTCTGTGCTCTCTGGCATCAAGTAATTCAAAAAGTCATGGAGTCCATTGAGGAAAATGCCCTTAAGGGCAACATCATTAAAATCTACCTGATGGCAAAGTTCACAAAATTTCTAGACATAGTCCTCAATGGATTGCTGGCCTTGGCAGAGATGAAGAAAAGCGTAGTGATGTTAACAGTGACACCAAAGCTCCGAAGCGTGTGTCAAAAAAATGAATCTATTTTCTGTGAAGCTTTGTATCGATGCTTGATTCGTTCTATCAAAACCACGTGACCAATGACGTCCGAAGCTTCGTTTCACAAACACCCACGTGACTGATTCAGAAAGGTTTAAAAATGCGCGACACAGGGCGTGCCTGTGAGGTGTATTGCGTTGCATTGAGCGGGTTTTTTGTATTGCGCGAGTTTGTTATGGACCCTGTTGCAAAGAGAGGGCGTTCTGAAATGTGGGAACACTTTCATTTGATTTCGCCCAATAAAGTTGATCATTTATTTGGCTTTTGTTCTGCCGCATATATTTATCTATTTATTTAATTAATCCACACTAGCCTATGACTTCATACATTAGAGACAATTATAGGCTTATCCTTCTATAATCATGTGAAAGTGTGTGTGTTTTTCCTTGTGTGCATGCATTTATTTAGCATACTTCCTTTATTCGTGAGTTTTATTTGTTTACAAACAGGAAAAATGTTCACATTCATAATACAAAATCATATCTTTATTGGTTTAAGTTAGTAGGAGTATGCAATGGAACAGATTGTGTCATATAATGTCATATATAATATATTGATAAAATTATTAATCAATCCATTAATTCACTTTTTGCCTCTAGATAATGAGTCGGTTGCAAAACATTTTGCGACACTGCGCTTTCCCTCACTTTCACCAGCAGAGGTCCTCGTTGAATTCTGACTTGAAAAGCTTTGAGTAATGAACCTTTTTCTGATACAACTGTGCTGAAAGCTTCACTGGTTCAGAAAGCTTCACTTCGCCATCACTAGAAAAGCGACCGCCGGGTTCATTTTGAACAGTCTGATATTCTGTAACGATTGTCCACTAAGAAGCGAGGGTTAGAACCCAAATGCAGTTTATTTGAACCACTTAAATTCAACACATGAAAGCAAAAATAAACTAAAGACTTTGACTTTGACCTGTTTTGACTTGACTTTGACTTAACATGAGGGCTTAAATACACACGGGCTAATGACAAGACAAGGGACAACTGTGAACAATGATCAACCCATAAACCAATGACAACATGACACAGGGACATGAGGCAGGAACACATGAGGGCATGGAGTCACATGACAAGGGAACACATGACAAAACCAGGAAGTGCATGACAAAACATGACAGTGAACATGAAAACACACATACACTGTTTGTTAATAGGCCAGAGGAAAACTGGTACCCCGACTGAGTCTGGTTTCTCCCAAGGTTTATTTTTCTCCATCATGCCCTGATGGAGTTTTGGCTCATTGCCACTCTTGCCTTTGGCTTGGCTTGCTCAGTTGGGAAAGAAAAAAATGTGGAGCTTTCAACTAAATATCCAAATAATATGAATTACTGAATTAACTGTATCAACTATTACTGATCTGCCCACATTGTCACTATATGATACATTGAAATGAGCTGAAACATCACCGTTTTCTCCAGAGCAACTGTACAGCCGAATCAAATTTCAGTTGCAACATTTTCCTGTTTAACACTGTGAAGCTGCTTTGAATCAATCATTATTGTAAAAACGCTATATAAATAAAGTTTACTTGACTTGACTTGTCCGGTTTAGTCTTAAATGCATCCCAGACCACCAATTGGTCAGTTTGAGTGATCGATTGAAATCTGTCTCGAAATAATTCCGGAAGGCATTTTTCCCACCAGCACAGCACATCTCACAGTTTCTTTTAATTAATGAATGTCTAAAATATAAAAAGAAGGAAAAGCCTAAAACAGGCCCGCAGCCTGACCCGTGTGTGAGGCATGACGTGAAAATTGGCCCGAAGCCTGGCCCTAGGGGTGTAAATAAGTCGGGGCACGTTGGGCTCGGGCTGAAATGCATCAAAAAGGAACAATATGAGTTCTTGTTGATTATCATGAAATTAACTGAAAAAATACTGGAAGTGTGATCATCTTCTTGGGCTCTTTGGTATAATGAACAACACAATAATTCATTATAATGCAGTGAATAATCCACTGATTTTTTGATTTGTGATTAATTATTGGAGGACCGGAAATTTGCAAATTCCCTCTTGAGCTGTGATTCACATGTTGGATGAGCTACTTGCTCATCCAATGTTGGATGAGCTAATTGCCTTTCTAAATGTCATGAGACAACACACTGATAATGACCACAAACTATATGGTGTGTCTCTTTAACACCACATTCACTTTTACTTACAGCTACCCTGATTCGGATCATTAAACATTTCAGTATATTTGCTCTATCAGTCAACAAATTATCTTTAAAGAGAAAATGCTCACTCATCTTACCTACTTTTTGGAACATGTGTTGTAAAAAATAAAGCAGAAGTCATGATGACTTGTGATTCAGTGAGTGATTGACTAAGTCCAATTGAGTTTGATTTTAGTTAATACATGATGTTACTTACATTTATTAAAAGCACTGTGCAACAGGAAGGCTTCTCTTGATTTAGTGGAAGGCTTCTCTTGTGGAAGGCTTCTCTTTATTTTGTCCAGTTTTGCCATCTGCATATTTATTAAAACTAATAATGCACATTCAAATAGGACTATATCAAAAAACAAAAGTACTTAAGACATTTTGGACTTGATAACCAAGATCCAAAACAGTAGTAGAAAACAAACGGGAGGCCTTCTAATTTGCATGTGACATTTTCAGTGAGAACATAAAACTGTCAGTGAGTTATAATACACAGTGTATGTTATGTTGAGATGAATGACAACAGTATATTAAATTCAGTTAAAAATACTTTTGCACAAAACAGTTGCTTATAAAGTTATTTCTCATGAGCCTTTGGTATCACATTTTTGCATGTCAGCTATGTATCTCAGAGTCTGCATTTTACTCATAATAACAGCAGCTGTTGAACAATGAAAATCAGATTAGGAGCTTTGATTTGTATAAACACTGACCAGTTTATTTCGAATGGAGGCATGAATCAAAAATGCTAATATTTATTTTGTTTAGTGGGCACTATTGAGTTTACAAGTTTTGTTTGTTTGAGCCATTCAGTATCTTTGTGGACTGTGTAATTCTCTACAAAACCCTATAACTAACTTTCTAGCTGGGCAGCTTCAATTAGAATTATAAAATTGCTTATTGCTGAACAAGACATTGCAATTGAGACAGAACGGGTGACGGGTAATTCCAAAACACTGCTTACTGAAGCTTTGAAATCGTTGAGAATTTTATTTCGAAACAGTGGTTCTGAGTGTTTATCAAACTGCCAAAATGCACGTGATTTCAGTAAATGAGGCTTTGTTACATCATAATATTGTGAAATATAAATGGTTCACCACAGGGGGCAATCTCTGTGAACCCATGATTCGCCTGCCGCGTCTCATCTGTAATACGTAACTTTCAAAGTCACAAAAGGTGCTGAAAAGGATAGAGGTGCTGAAACGTAAAAATATGGATAGATTTAAACGTAGCATTATTATGTTTTACACAAGCGGCAACCTCCTGCCATCTCTCTTGAAGCCAATACGAAAGTAATGTAAACTGCAATTCCTCAACTGGCCACTAGAGGCAGGCTCCATGAGCCCCATGTTAAAATGCCCAACTTTACTGCAGAAAAAAAACATGTTTACAGCTTGGGATCAATTGTGGTTTTTGCCTATACGGCTACTTTTGACCTTCATGACAACTGTGAGGGGGGCAATTTTTTTTTTCTAACTCATTCGTTTATGTTATATAAAGCCTTAAAGTTATGCATAATTAAGGGCGTGGTTACAGGTGGATAGCCTATAGTCATTGCGTCACCTAAGCTCCGCCCACATCCCACCTTTTTGCCAATTTTCTGTTATCCGGGAGTGACACGCGATGACTCGCTCACAAGATGGCAACGCCCAGCTCGCCCCTACTTTAAGCTTCGGAACGACTTATCAGACTCCTATGGGTGACGTCACGGATACTACGTCCATATTTTTTAAAAGTCTATGCTTTTACAGCTAAAAAACGTAGCGTATTTACGAACCTTTCATTTTATAAAGATATCTGTATAGTTTTTTAATTATTAATCCATTAAAATGTTCATCCAGCTCATTTCCCTGAAGGCTCTCATTTCCCATTTTAAATGTACATCGACTAAAACACGACATTGCAATCTTTGTCAAAGCAGGCGACAGCCAATGAGGATTCAATACCACTGCCTAATACTTCTTGAGCACACAATTGAGATTGGATACACGGCTAAATTTGGATCTGTTCCTCGCAAACATTAGACCAATTAAATAAAATTGAGGTCTTCTGTGAATTCATGTTTTCGTGTATTTTATGATTGTATTGTCGCTGCATAGGATAAATATTACAGTAAGTAGACGAATAAACTGCAGTTAATGAATGCAACTGGAAATATGTTAATGCTATGACAATTAAATACAATGGAATCAAAACATTATTTTAACATCCATTAATATTCATACATGGGAACTGCTAAACATTTACACTAATAAGTTGATTTTTACAGTTTTGTTGTATGTATATAATTTACTTTTTAGTCCTGTTAAAACATCAGTATTGCACATTATAGTGTGCATGAAAACTGTGAAGTTAACGTACATGATAGAACCACACTTTAAGTAAAAATAGACAGTCTCATGAGATTGCTTGGGAATCTCTGTGAACATGATAGATTTTTCTGAGTGGCAGGGGTCGCCAGGGTGTGGATTTTCAAACACTTCAAAACAGTGAATCGTTTTGTGAAGAAATTGGTTCAATTGATTCAAAGCTTTGAAAAGCTTTGTTTCTCCCATCACTTCACAGAACCCATTCATCACTTCACAGAACCCATTCATGTCTTTAAAATATTTGACAAAACACTTGGCCATTTAGTTAGCTCTTTAGTTAGTTGTTCATCATTTAGCTGTATCCTTTTCAAAAGCAACTTACAATTGGTTACAGTGATCATTCCTCGTGAACAACCTGTAACTAAATTCATTGTTTAAGGGCACAATATGACAGACGATCCCAGTAATTCTCTGGTTCATGACTCAACCCCCTTTGTGGTTTTGACCCCAACCTTTAGATAATAAAAGCTCAGATCTTTCATAGCTGTAATAAAGGTCCACTGAAGGCAAATTGTTGAGAAATCATGTACTTTATTCCAAATAAACAAAGACGGTGCTTGCGAAGTGCTATGAGTGAAACAAACTCACCAACAGCAGTGCAGGGAACAAAGCAACAATGAAACATGAGGCCTGTTTATACACAATGACTAATAAGCAATCAGAAACACCTGAACCTAATGAAACAATGAACCAATCAGACAGTGACACAGGGAACAAAGAACCGATGAAAACAAGGGTGCTTCTCATTTGTAATTTGTGCATCCTTGCTTCTTTTCCTGGCATCTCAGCTTCACCCCTTGTAGAATACGAGAGAAGGCTGCAAAGAAAGAAAATGAGGATGGAGTAATCAAAGGAAACCTTGTTTGTATATCGGATTATTCTTGATCACTCGAGCGTTACTTCACATCAGCTGCTCTCAAGGGATCTGCCCTTATGCTGTTATGGTTTGGTTATTTAAGAAATTCTTAATACATATAAACACAAGATGCCCTGTTGAAGTACACTGCCAGAAAAAAAAAGGTACATTGCTGTCAATGCACCATGCACTCTTAAAGTAATGATATGTAGATTTTAAGATACTAATATGTACAATTTAGGGGTGAGTGATGTACAAACATGTACCTTAGGGTATCGCCCCAGTGGCACCATTGTACCTTTTTTCTGATAGTGTATGTGAGATGTATGGTTTATTTAAAGTGCAAAGGAAAAGCATATGTTTAAACGATTGTGACATATGTGAATGGCGAGGAGAATTTATACGTGCACCCACCATGTTTCTCAATAAGAAAAGGCTTGTTCGACTTCATGCAGTGCTGGAAAGGCCGATCGGCAGCTGACTAGAAGCTGTGCATGACGTTTAGAAATGTTGTCTGACTTTGAGGAGCCGATTTGGGAGTAGACGGCTAACTCAGCCAGAACAGCTTCTCAAGAGCGGCTACACAAGCTCTGACAACACAGCTGTTCCATGATTGACCGCATGACAATGATCACATGTGTTCTGGGTTTATTCTGACACCTTCAGTTCCACTAATGCTCACAAATCTGTATTTGGACTGCATTTATATAGCACTTTTAACAGACCCTATGGCCATCCAAAGCGTTTTACATATTGCGTCACATTCACCCATTAATACACCGATGGCAATGTCAGCCATGTAAAGCGCCATCCAGCTCATGGACACTTCGACACTTGGTCATGTGGAACCGGGGATTGAACCGCCAACCTTTTGGTTTGTAGACAACCTACATGAACCACTGAGCCACTGCCTCTTATACTGTTATATATTTATATAACAGTATAAGCTATTTTCTTGTCAAAATGTTACATTGTGCCATATTTATAAAAATAAAACATAGACCCTACTTCATTGGTATTTAACCCTTAAACGCATGAATGGTTTGCCAATCATTACTACTTATCCATGTCGTTGCGGAACCTCCTTGCGATGGACGTTCGGGTTGAATAACTAGTTGTTCCAATGTTTCATCATCAGAATTAAGGAATAATTTGAATCGGAATATTCAAAAGTTCGAGGTATCATGCAAGAGACGGGTTTATTGAGGATTATACTATTTCTCTTCTTCCCTTTTCTGGTTTTTGCTACTCTGAGTAGTATTCAAATCTTGGTATTTAGGGCATTTTTTTTGTGTTTCTTTGCCTCTTCTTGACGGATCGCTTCCTGTACTCCTGAGTTGTAAGTCGCTTTGGATAAAAGCGTCTGCTAAATACATAAATGTAAATGTAAAAATGATGCGTCGATTACACAAAAATATGAATATTTGAAGGATCGGAGTCATCACGCCGGAGACGGGATAATTGAGGATGGTGTGTCTGTGAGGGAAATTCAGAGGAGACACCGATTGACACGGCCTCGGCAGACACTCTAGGATGAGCTGGTCACGTCTGGGAGCAGGTCCACCCTCTGATCTGGATACGGCCTGGATCCGGCCGGCTAGAGTAAACTTCAGGATAAACAGAGAGACTAACATTAGTGTAGATGCTACTCTTTTTATAATGTAACGAGTACATCAGGTGTTATGGGAAATGTTCCGGCTGACCTAGTTAATGCAGCCTAACAATCAGTCGATTATGTAGTCAACTAGCTCTGCCTAATAATGCCTGGCTGTGCCAAACAAGATGAAAAATAAATAAAAATAAAAACATCCGTAATTCAACATCATCAGTGGTGCAATCAGTAAAGCATATAGCTAATGGATCGTTATTTTGTCACGATCAACACGGGTTCGAATCCACCTTTTGCAGAGCTTGCTCTTCTCTATTTTCTCATTACAAATCTATATTTTCTCATTATAAATCACATCAGAAAGGCATGCACTTTTAATAAAAAAAATAAGAAAATGTTCTGAGTGTGGAAATAAAGTGCCAGACAAAATGTTTAATTATAATAAAAGCATTTATTGGGTAGTGTTAGAGGTAGGTGTAGGGAGGGCTTTTAGTGTTCCTTAAAGGGTTACTTCAGCAGCTAGAATATGGCTTATCAGTAGAAACCCAGGAGTATATTCAAATGATCATGCCCCAACAATTCTGGGAATTGTTGACTTTTATCCCCATGAGACAAAAATACATTTTCTGTCTTTTCTCAGTCAAGAAAGCACCAAATTAAAAAAAATAATTTCACATTTCTACTACCTTAATGACCCAGTTTAAATACAGATTCATCTTCCTAGCGCTGAAGTACCTCTTTAAGGCGGCATACATTTAATGATTACATTTTTTATTATTATTGCATCCTGTTAATATACAACAATACTAAGCTGCAAATAATATGCATCTGTCAAAATAAAGTATAAATTACATGTAATTACTATTTATATTTAGCCTGGGTTATACTCAATTCTAGTCAGAATATGAGTCTGGTACTGCTCCATTGGGCTGAAACTATGGGGCGTATAGAACCAGGAAAGACATCGATTGGATAGACCTACAACCAATCAGAGCAACGAAGCGACGCATAATGTTAGTGGTCAAATGTCAACAGAACTGCACTGTGTTGCCAAGTCTGTGTTTTTTTCCGTGGGTTGATTTCCATGTCCGCGGGTAGAAGCAACCTCAATTTTTATATATATATATATATATATATATATATATATATATATATATATATATATATATATATATATATATATATATATATATAGACCCAGGAGTTCGCAACCATGCCAAAATAACTAACAAAATAACATTTTACCCCCCAAATGACATTTTTTTCCGGAGGTCGGCTGGCGTCCAGGCTAATTTATAATACAAAGATCTGCAACTTAATATGGTGTTAATAGAATCTATCACTGTGTTCACTTAATAGAAACAGCTATTTGCGCTTAGTGTTAATATCATCTATCGCCAAGAAAATATCTTGATTTTACTGAATGTACATTGAATTTAGTTGTTATTAACACTTGGTGTAAATAGCATCCATTGCTATTTGCACCTAGTTTAAATAGCAATTATTATTAAGAAAATATGCTATTTTCATATGCTATGTATTAATAAAATCTAGCTGCTATTTACACTTAGTGTAAATACTGTAGCAGCTAGATTCTATTTACACTTAATGCAAATACCCAAATTGTCCCAAACTTTGCAGCTATAATAGCTTCAATATTTTCAGGCTTTCCACAAGATTTAGGAGTGTGTTTTTTTGGGAATTATTTACCACTGAAACTATTGACTATGCTGGAAGTTGGCAACTTCTGTACACTGTACACCTCAGTATGCGCTGACCCTATTCTGTTATTTTACATGGCCTACCACTTCATAGCTGAGCTGCTGTTTTTTCCAATTGTTTCCACTTTGTTATAATACCACTAACAGTCAGTAGGATATTTTATAGTGAGGAAATTGACTTATTGTACACGTGGCAACCTATCACGGTACCACGCTCAAATGTATTAAGCTACTGAGATCGATCCATTCTTTCTCAAATGTTTGTAGAAGCAGTCTGCATGCCTAGGTGTTTGATTTTATACAAATGCGGCCATGGAAGTGATTGGAACCCCTGAATTCAATGTTTTACGGTGTCTCAATATTGCCCAACTTTTGGCAATATAGTGTATATTATGATAAAATAAAAGTGTTTTTTGACCTTTGATGCATGTAAAACTGTTGAAGGAGACCTCCAAAACAAAATTAGGAACCTTAAAAATATTATAATAAAAACTTTAAATCTTACTTGCTCTCTAAGTAAGCATTTCGACTTTAACATGGTAAAATCAAATTGCTGCAGTTGGATTTACCTCCATTTTTTTTTTTTTTTTATCTTCATTTATCATCATGTGGGCTTTTATAAAAACCCTGTCCAGATCATGAAGTTCTGCTGTTAACAGAGCTACAACTGCAATATCAGAGATCCCTTGACATTCTACTCTACGCCTACTCCAATTACAGGATGCAGGCTTCTTATCAATTCTGAGCATATAAGAACTGCTGCTTGTTACAGCGCCTCTCATTTATGACTAGGCCTTCCTGACAGTGGATGGGAATTAGACACACTATTCACTCAACTCATTTGCTGCCTGCTGACTTCCCAAAAAGACATCATCATTTCAACAAGTACATCATGAGATCGCCAAAGCTGAGCATCACAGAAGGACAGACAACATGTGTAACAACATGCATAACATGCATCTTAACATATCATAACTTTGTATATTAGAAATGTTTTGTATGTTTGTGTATTTTTTCTAAACCATTTTAATTTCAATGTTGGTGTAAATTCATATTTCAAGATGTACATATTTGGGTACTGTACTACCATTATTATTTTTTTATTTTATTTTATTTTTTCAGGTAATGCATTAAATTGATCAAAATGACAGTAAAGACAATTATAGTTACAAAAGATTTGTATTTTAAATACATAAAAAAAGAATACATCTTCTATAAACATAAGCTGAACAACTGTTTTCAACAGTGATAATAAAAATAAGGAATGTTTCTTGTGCAGGATATTCAGCATATTAAAATTAATTCTGAAGGATCATGTGACATTGAAAATGCTTTTTTTCACCACAGGAATAAATTATACACTGTAAAAAAATAAATAAAATAAAAAACATTTGCATTTACATTGTACATTGTACATGTACATTTTGTATTGACTGATAATTTTTTTTTTTTTTTTTTTTAGTTGGCTAAATTGAATTTCTGTGAATTAAATTGCATCAATTCACATAAATTCAATTTGGTTAACTGTAAAATTTAGATGAGATCAGTCACTAGAAAATGTTCAAATTGAGAATTTTTTTAAAATTATATATATATATATATATATATATATATATATATATATATATATATATATATATATATATATATATATATATATATATATATATATATATATATATATATATAATAAAATGCATATGAAAATAGCATATTTTCTTAATAATAATTGCTATTTAAACTAGGTGCAAATAGCAATGGATTCTATTTACACCAAGTGTTAATAACAACTAAATTCAATGTACATTCAGTAAAATCAAGATATTTTCTTGGCGATAGATGATATTAACACTAAGCGCAAATAGCTGTTTCTATTAAGTGAACACAGTGATATATTCTATTAACACCATATTAAGTTGCAGTTCTTTGTATTATAAATTAGCCTGGACACCAGCCGACCTCCGGAAAAAAATGTCATTTGGGGGGTAAAATGTGTTATTTTGGCATGGTTGCCTGCTAAAATTCGAACTCCTGGGTCTATATATATACATATACATACTATATATATATAGACCCAGGAGTTCGAATTTTAGCAGGATACACTTTATTTGTATTGCACTTTACATTTGGAACAAATCTCAAAGTGCTACAGTTAAGATCATTTAAAAATTGCAAAGTACAAATAGATTTAATGGCTAAAAAACTCTCCCAAAAATAAATGTTTTAAGTTATTTTTTAAAAGTCTCAAAAGCTTGAGGTGCCCTCAGATGGTCGGGTAGGGCATTCCAAATCTGAGGAGCGGCAGAACAGAAAGCACGATCACCCATAGTGCTGAGCTTAGTCTGGGAAGATGAAGGAGGTTTGAATTTGTTGAACGAAGTGATCGAGCTGTAGTTGAAGGTGTGAGTTGCTCTTTCAGATAGGTGGGGGCATCTCCATAGGTGGGTTGAAGTTAGCATATATATATATATATATATATATATATATATATATATATATATATATATATATATATATATATATATATATATATATATATATATATATATATATACATATATATATATCGATTCCCATATATTGTTTATACTACTAGAATTTCTTATATATAGTCTCAATGCAATTTAGACTTATTTATTTATTTGTTTGTTTGTTTGTTTGTCTGTTTGTTTGTTTGTTTGTTTGTTTATTTATTTATTTAAAGGACATTTATAATTGGTATTGCTCGTTACTGTTGTTTTGCTATCCTTATATCACTCAGCAATTTATGGAAACTTTCATGAATAGAACATTTTGTGGATTTTTTTTCCAACTAACTTAATATTAGAGGTTGTCTGTAGTGAAATGGTGAAATCCACCATACAGTACTTTTGTTGTCATTGTCTTTAAAGAATATTGTTGGTGAAGGTAATTTTATGGACAAATAGTCTGTGAATGAAAGTTCCAGTGTACCATAAAACAGATGGCATGTATCTTTTTCACTGTAAGCCCGACAGCAACATTTCTTGAGTGAAGTGAGTGAAGTAAAAATCAGAAGTAGCTCTGGTAGACTTATCACAGAATGATGTGAAGAGATGTGTTTGGTGAAAAAAAAAAAAAAAAAAAAAAAAAAAAACGTTTATGCCCTTTGAGAGCTGGTATTCTCAGTGCAATAATGTGTCAAGGAAACATTGCCTCTGTTGGCCTATATAACAGTCAGAAAATAAAACTGCCTCATTTTTGCATAGATTTGTATGGAATTGGTCCCATCCATAGAGCCGTAGAGAGTGCAGAATGAGCTGGAAAATATACTGAAGTCAAAACTATTGCATGGTGTCATTTCCTTTCTTCTTGTTCTTTTATTTTTATACTTTTCAAATTTTAATTTTGTTACTTTTAGGCCAAATCATATACAGTCAACCAGGAAGGTACAACGCTTGCCCTTATTTGCCATAACAAATACATTAGAGGCCTAACACATTAGGTCATTTCAGTAAGTAATTTGTTTGGATGATAACTTCATAACAGAACCTTTGGGATAGCCTATGACAGTCTTGCCTGTCAGTCAAATAAAATCATGAATTATATATATCCACATTTTCCTCAAACCATGAATAGCTGAACAGATCACAACTCCCCTATGAACTTCCTGTTGAACTGAGAAAACAGAGTACGACTCAACTTGGACAGAGTGCTAGACAGTAATAGCAGAATATTTTACTAAAAAGTCTTCTAAATGTGCTCGGCAAAGAAATCTAATGGAGTTGGGGAAGCCATTAGAAACGGTAGCTTTCTAATCTCTACCTGTAATTAAAAGTAAAATACAGTCCAGGTCCCCATTTGAAAAAGTGTGTTTGGCTGCATTACTAGCTTATGAAAATTATATGAATCTGTATTAAAGCTAATTACAGGAGCAACACCTTTTTTTTAAGTATACAACAGCTCTTGCTTTGTGTTTGTGCATTATATTGGATACATTGTTATGAGCGTCTTTATGCGTGAAACATTTCAATTTGAATCATTGTTTGTAAACAGACGAACAGCGGAGCAAAAAAACAAAACAAAAAACTGTGTCTAAAATGTAAGTTACTCAATCAGATGATGTGTAATTTAAATGGATTGTATCTGCCAAAACAAAGATGGTTTTAGAATGAATGATTTTAGTCAGAATGCATTAAAAACACTTAATGCTCCCAATAAAACCTAAAATAAAAATCACTTATCAATTTTACAAAGTCAGAAATCACAAAGTCAATACAATGACTATTACACAAATTAAAAGCACAGGTATGAACCATCTGAACAGATTAATTTACTATAATACATCAGGTGTCCCATTTATGTGTGATAAACAAACCTAAAATGAGAAACAATGCCTTGAAAAATAAAAATACTACAACTAAAAATAATTAAAGCTGGATGAATATAAAATCAATACAAATGTAATAAACATTTCGAAAACTTAAACCAAAATTAAAATGAAAACTGAAAATATAAAAATAAAAGACAATTAAAGATATTAACAAATACTATAATCGTATATATAATATGTTTTATTTAAGGTACATTTTAGTAGTCTTTGCCAATATGACCAAAATGGTGTTGTTCTTCTCAGTTCCAGAGCAAACATTGTTGAATCAAATACCTAAAAAAAAAATTGCCCCATTATTTTGTATTTGTCTGTATATATCTTTGCAGTGTACATGGCATGCAGAAAAACTGCATGAACATATATTCAGACTGAATGGGTAAAATAAAGCAAGAGAAGAGCCCTCCCTTTATATTCATCAATGCTGTCAATCTCTAAAGCGCAAGCTCACTGAATTCTGCCATCTCGCAAAAACAATAAAAAAAGCTGTGGCTCGCATAAAAAAAAAAAAAAAAAAAAACCTTGTGTGTTTTCAGCTGTGTTAAGTGGATTCTGACTAGTATATCCGATTGGCCATTGCATCCACACACTCAACAGATATGATTGTGAATGGATACAGTGCTGAACGCTTGTAAAAAAAAAAAAAAAAAAAAAATTCTTAACATACAAAAATATAAACCTCGGCTATATAAAGCTAAACAATATAATATGACAAAAGACAACAATGTAGTGTTGTTTTATGCTATTCCGCTACTCACTGGATAATAGCTATAACATAGCTGATCTACTGATGCTAAAGAAAATGCAATGTTGTTTGTCACTCCCAACACTAATTTTAAGAAAATGTTTTAAAGTGTTAGTTCACCCAAAAATGAAAATTCTGTCATTAATTACTTACCCTAATGTCGTTCAGCCTGGTCTCATCGTTAATACGTAGGTATTAATACGTTACTTTCAAAGAGACTAAATGTACGTGTTAGTACGTTTGGAGAAGTGCTAAAATGTAGAATATAGACGTATTTGCAACATTTAAACGTAGTATTATTACATTTTTACAGCTAAAAAACGTAAAATATTTACGAATCCATCATGAAATCATTTTTTTTTTTAAGAATACAAAACTTTATACTGGTAAAAACATTTTTTTTTTTTTTTTTTTTTTTTTTTTTTTTTTTTTTGTCATATCATAAAGATATGTATATAATTTCCCTTTGACCATTTTATTGATTGATCTACGATCCCTTAACACTACCCCAAACCTAAACCTACCAATTTAAAGCAGAATATAAATGAAATAAAAGGTAAAACGTTGGAAAATTACGATTTTGATAACAATATAGCATTAAAAAATATATTTTGAACGGCTAATCCTACATTTACCCCTAAACCTACCCATTAGCATTTATTAAAACAACGTACTGTTATAAATCAAAGCATAACAGACAGACCAGTGTACTCACAATAATTTATTCATTTCAAAAATGTCAAAATCGGTACCAAAAGTAGTTCAAATGAAGATGTGTTGCAGTCGCAGTCCTCTCTGGTGGTATATAACGTTAATAGTTTTGTATGAGGTACAGAGCAGAATGTTAGCTATTAATCATTGAAAATATTAATCCGGCTTCTCTCCGTGAAGTTGCGCGTTTCCCATTTCAAATATAAATCGACTGAAACGACTGAAATCGACACGGCATGTTAAAATCTGTGACGAAGCAGGCGAGAGCCAATGAGCGTTCGATGCCACTGCCGTAAATCATGTCGTAACGCTTCATGAGGGCGCGTTTTTTAAATTTGAATTCACAACAAGCGCGAGATTTGATGTTTACCGTTGCGCTACTGAGAGGAGATGAAGACTAATGGAAGGCTAATGAAGATGAAGATCACCGGGCTCAATTTGGATTTGTTTCTCGCAAACATATGGATTCTAACGATTTGGATTACAGCAAACGAATAAAGTGTTGTGTTTTGTGAATTGATGTTGTGTTTTGGTGTATCTTGTGATCGCCACTTGCTGAATAGGAGAAAATGCCTTTTTATGTCTCACAGCAAACAACAATCTAAATACTACAAAATGGTTGGCAAGAATGTTATTCATCTGACGGTTTTAAAATTCAGTCTTCTTTTAACATTATCTAGTCATTCGAAATGAGTTTGTAGCAGAAGTCACGAGAGCAAAAGGTTATTTTTATATTTCTGTTATTTTATATTAGGTTGATTAACTAAGTAAAATACATTTAATAAATGTGACTGAAAACATGTATTGATGTGACTATTGGATATAAAATAAACAATATTAATGCCACGATTTATGGGAGCCGGTGGCTGGTAACTTACACGTTCACAGTTGGATACGTCGATAATTTACATTTTAGTGCTGTCAATACATCAATATTGTACATTTTAGTGCTGTTAATAAGTCAGTATTGTACATTTTATTGTGTGTGAAAACGTTAGTAAATGTACGTGTAGTAGAATCACACTTTATGTAAAAATACTCATGTATTTTCATGAGATCACGTTGTGTCGTTTGAAACCCGAATGGTTTGGCGGTTCGACTTGCGATCTGAATTGATATGTTGATTCATAACAGTTTCACAGCTTTGTTTTGAAATCGGCCCATCAGTATAAAAGTCGTTATTTAGTTTTTTTTGCGCACAAAAACTATTCTCGTCGCTTGATAAAATTATTGTAGAGCCACTGTAGTGAGATGGGCTTTGAAACGACGTCTTTAGTGCCTTAATGGGTCTTGAGAGAGGAAATTACATTGGTGTCGGCCTGTCTGAGCCATCAGATTTCAACACAAATATCTTAAATTGTGTTCAGAAGATGAACCTTAGTTCTTGCGGGTGTCAAACGACATGAGGGTGAGTAATTAAAGAGAGAATTTCCATTTTTGGGTGTAAAGAATTTTGGAAACTGATAAACAAAAACATATCCTTTGGATTGTGGGACCTATATCAGTATGGATACTAAGCACAGAGGAGCGTGGGCAAAATTTTAAATTATAGGACAATAATACAGATTGCCTGGTAACTAGGTTAAGTGTGATAGGATTTGTGGAAAATCTCCAGCTGCTTTTTGTGCAAGGGTGACTACAGCATCACCCTTTGGTGAGGAATAATGGCTATCCTTTCAGGAGGATGTGAAATTGGATTGCTCATACAAAGTGCTTGCAGAGGATAAACCTGTGTTATCCAATTACCCCTCCAAACTACATTAAGTAAAGCTTTGGATGGAAAGACCAGGCCACCTTGCTCCTATAAAAGGCCCATAGCACAGAGATCCCCGTGAAATGGAGGTATATGTTCACTGGTGACTCATGAGCTATTCTAATCTACCGCTCTAAGAAAGGCATCATTAAAAAGATATGTATAGACCTCTTATACCAACACGTGAAATAACTTGAGTTGATGGAAACTGATGTTGAAATGTACAATAAATCCCACTTGAGCTGAATCATATGGGCGGTGTGCTACACAATCTGTTGCAATGTCCTTTGCTTAAGGTTGGATGAGGGGCAAAGCAAAAGTGTAATGTTGCCTCTGGACCAGCACAAAAGGGCACAGCCAAAGGGGATTGGAAGGTTTTTAGACAATAAGAAACTGCAAACAACTAGTGTCCCACAGGGGGACCAAACTTGCACCTCTCTAATAACTGCTGTCTCTTGCAGTGTCACTGGTGACCATCACCACTATTCGAGATGAAATTCAGAGAAACACACAAGAAATGCTAAGATAAATCACCGCCATGCCACATCAAGAAGCAGCAGCGTAGTTCTCGGTACACTTGATAACCCTTACCAAAAAAAGAAAAAAGAAAAAAAAGTATACTTTTCGTTCATTTTATGAAGTATACTTAAGCAATTTTCTGAGATGATTTGACAGATCCCAAATCTTCTAATCGTGATAACTGAATAAATTGGTTCTTCAAACGGATTTTGCGTATAGGATTAAAATTACTTAGAGATTACCAAGATTACTGTGCGTTCCTGCATTCACTGAAGAGGGCAGATGCATTGAAACCATGATCAGCAATGCAGCGATTGGCTGGCATCAAGACAACATAATGACATCATATATTTAAAAAAGCCACTTGGCAAAAAACTTGAAAAAAACAAACAAAAAAAATCTTGACATTTATAAGGAAACGACCAAACCAACATAAAAGTTAGATAAATTAAACTTGCGCTGTTTTGATGAACATGATTCCCAATTATTTATAGTCACAATTTTGTAATATAATATTTATAATATATTACACCCTTTTACACACATTTTTATTTCAATGTTGTAATTAAATTTTTAATTCAATTTGAAGCAGATTTTTTTACGTGACAGTATTAATTAAAGTTTCTTAACGGTCAAAATCAAATTATCTGCATCTCTTGTGCTGCATCAAGCCAATCCCATAATATCCATCATCACTCAAATTAATGCATGACGCAGATTAACTGCACAATGTGTGTAAACCTCCAATACAACTATAAAGTAATTATTCCAACACAAATAAATCTCTCAATCAAGTTACTGTCTATAGTATTATATGCACCTTTTACACAACATTATAATATTTTCAAATAAACTATATGATTATTATTTAACATGATTATTGCCCCTGGTTCAGTAAGGAACTTTTGTAATAAAGTAGCAGTGGCTGGGTCATATTTTAAGCATCACCTCAAGATGCGGTCTAATCCTGTTTACATGAAATAAGCCTGCTCCCAAACAGATTTAAGCTTCCGGACTTGTTGCTATGACATCAAGTGCAAGTTAAGTGTGAAAGAACCAAACAATCCAAGATAATGCCAAATCGTCAACAATCAAATCCAGATAACTGAGTTAGCGACATATGAAGAACGGGCCCCTGGCGTAAGATTCAGGACGACAGGACGAGGTAGGACAGAGCACTCTGAGGCTTGAGGGGGAGCCAGGGGTTCTACACACCCAGGAGGAAGGTCCGCGGTCCGCGAAGTAACCACGCCACTGAGAGGTAGAGTTGACACTAAGGTGCTGATGGGGGACACTGAAAACTGAGCAGCAGGATTGGCTGAGGACTGAGGAAAAGAATAGAATGCAGCACAAAACCCAACAAAACAATAGCATCCGAATAGCAGTCTGGAGAGGTGGTGGTACACTGCAAAAAAATGCTTTTCTTAGGGTGCTTTCACACCTGCCTCATTTAGTTCGGTGGAATCGTACTAGAGTTTTTTCCCTCTTTGGTGCGGTTCGTTTGGTCAGGTGTGAAAGCAGACAATCGCACTCGTGTACACACCAAAAGCGGACCAAACAAGCGTACCGAGACCTCCTTGAAGAGGTGGTCTCTGTACGCTTTCAAACAAACTCTAGAGGAGTTTGTTTGTGGTGAGAATGTGATCCGACCTCGAACAGAACCAACTTCGAAAAAACTGATCATTTTTGGACTAAACCAGCTGCCATGACTAACATTATGTGCATGAGATTACCTGATAAATCTTTGGCAATATTTTCGGAGATGAGCATAATAATGCACGCCTCCGCTTGAAGTGACGAGCGATGCACGCTCGCCATTTGCATTGCATTAGAACTTTGTTTTCAAGTCGCATACGCGCTTCATTATAAAAAATGTACTGTTTGCATACTGTGATCATAGACCGTAAAAACATATTGACGACTCGACATCATCCGGTTTCCGCTTGCCAGATTTGAAGCTTTCAGGCGGCCTGCACGGCACTGACATCTTGGGACCTAGTTTGCGCAGTACAGATTTCGGGACCGGAGTTTCACAGTAGAGAGCAGGAAGTACAGCTGCGATATCAAAAGCCCGCCCACACTCTCGCAGATAAAGAACAATTAGCTATGTTGGTGTGAAATAAACAGTTACGGAAATGTAGAAATTAAAGCTTAAGCTCCAATCTGCTCGCAAAAATTCCGAAAAAAGTCTGTTAGTGCCTCAGTGACAACTTCACTCAGAGATAACTGCCTTCATTGACATTAACTAACTTTAGGGAAAAAAAATATTTGAAGTGTAATTTTATTGTTTAGTTTGCCTCGTGTCCTGCGTTCTAGGTTGATGACGTAGAATGGTTGCACTCAGCAATCAGCTGGCTATTTTTGTATGTTGTACGTGCACATGTATGAGTGTGTTTTTAAGTACAATACAAAGCAATTCATTGGTTTAGTTTAACACTGAAACAATTTTCGAGTTGCGTTTTGGTAAAAATAGCTACGGGTAGCGCCAAATGATTGGCGAGTGCAACCATTCTACGTCATCAACCTAGAATGCAAACAAAATGGCGCCGCCCATGGTCCAAATATAACATCGATTTTTTAAATAACGTAGATATTTCATGGGTTTTCTACTACATATTTCAGTAAGAGACATCATTAATGTTATATTAAGCCATACAAGTCTCAACACCAGGGGGATCCCTTTAAGTAAAAACTCTCTTAATTTTAAGTTATTTTTTCCCCAAAACAAGACAATAATTTTTACTTTTCTAGGACTGTTTCTATTCTTTTTGTTGTTGTTGATGTTTAGATTAAAAACAAGACACAAATACTAAATAAGAAATGCAATTTTTTTTTTTTTTTTTTTTTTTTTTTTTTTTTGCAGTGTAGATGGAAGCTGGGCGGAGCCAACAGAACTGAAGACAACAATACACATTCTGGCAAGATCAAGGGATACAATGAATTCATCTCTCCACACTCGTACAAACGGTTAAGTTCAGCAGGTACTCACTCTCAGTGGCAGGAGAATGGATTGGGCTCGCTTCCATTTCCTCGAACTCCACAAGGATTCCCACTGCGATTGATGGTGATGCCGGCTCACACCCCTGGTCAGACTCTCTGAGATGCTTCGGCTCCAGGGCAATGGTGGGCTCTGTGTTCCTTTCCTTGGGCATAGGCTCAAATCTTGCGGTAGGCTGAAGCTTCCAGTCTGTGAGGGGGCTCTGGCTTAGAATCCGTTCTCCGTGGTGATGACCGGCTGGGCTCTGGTTCTGACTGTGACTGAGGTATGGGTTGGGGTAGATACTCCCCAGACACCTGATGATGGCCTTCCTCCAGCTAAGTCATTTGTTGTGTATTGTGAATATTTGTTACATCTTTTGCTTATGTGTTCAGAAAGTCTTCCAGTTTTGTGGAATTAAACACAAAAGAACAGCCACTAATTATAGCCTACATATGAACAAATTAGAGAAAACACATCATAAACGTAAAATATCTTTAGTAGGTGGTTTACTTTTATTTATTTTTTATTTTTTTGTATATTTGTTTTTGTACAATTTTTTATCTTACTAACATTGCACGATTGCAGCCCATGTTATCTTTCTCAGTGGCTGAAAAATTGATTAATTAATTTGTATTTTCTCATGTTGACTATTGTAATGCACTGCTTGTTGGGGTTTTTAAATGTACCCCAAACAAATAGCAGTATGTTCAAAACTCAGCAGCCAGAATCCTGACAAGGTCCATGACAAGTGAACACATCACTCCCATTTTTGAATCCTTACCTGTCAGGTTTTCCCATTGATTTTAAAATTCTCATGCTTACCTACAAGGCCTTACATGGTTTACAACCACATTATCCATCTGAACTTTTAACTGCATACACTCTAAGACGCAATCTTTGTTCTTCTGATTCTGGCTTTTTAATTGTTCCTTCGATGCATTTACATTCTATTGATGACCGGGCTTTTTATTTGTTTGCTCCAAAATGATGGAATGCTCTTCCAACTGAGATCAGACATGCTGACTCTTTTAGTGTTTTTAAATCAACACTTAAATTTGCTCTAATGCAGGGGTTCTCAACCCTGGTCCTCGAGGCCAACTGTCCTGCAGAGTTTAGCTCAAACCCTGAACAAACTCAACTGCCTATAGCTTTCTAGTAATCCTGAAGAGCTCATTTAGCTGGTTCAGGTGTGTTTGATTAGGTTTGGATCTAAAATCTGCAGGACAGTGGGCTGTAAGGACCAGGGCTGAGAATGCCTGCTTTAATTTATGTTTTCTTATGTTTCTTTTTTCCCCAATGTATTTTATCTATGTCTCCGAGAAGCACTTGGAGATGCAACTTTTAAAGAAACCATATATATATATATATATATATATATATATATATATATATATATATATATATATATATATATATATATATATATATATATATATATATATATATATATATATATATATATATATATATAGCTTCTCGAAAACATAGATAAAATACATTGGGAAAAAAGAAACATAAGAAAACATAGTTAACGATATTGAAAATGTATATATATTCAATATTATTATTATATTTTCATCTTCAACTTCCTACATAAACCCGAGTTTGTAGACTTCACATATGTTTAATGCTCTTCATATTGCTGATTTTTATATGAATATTCTACAAGATTCAAATCAATATGATAAATGAGTTGGATCAAAAGTAATCAAAAATAATCAAAGTATATTAGATAAAACGTGTAATGTAATATATAACTATAATGTTATCATTGTAATTTGTATGGATTACAGATTGTAATCTACTCAGCAGTGGGAATAAATTGCATTTTATTAGATATCAAGTTATTATATATGTATTTTTATATATATATATATATATATATATATATATATATATATATATATATATATATATATATATATATATATATATATATATATATATATATATATATATATATATAGAGAGAGAGAGAGAGAGAGAGAGAGAGAGAGAGAGAGAGAGAGAGAGAGAGAGAGAGAGAGAGAGAGAGAGAGAGAGAATGGGTTGTTGGGTATTAAACTGCTTGGTTCAACAATGCTTAAATATATACATACATACATACATACATACATACAATTTATATGTGTGTGTGTGTGTGTGTGTGTGTGTGTGTGTGTGTGTGTGTGTGTGTGTGTGTGTGTGTGTGTGTGTGTGTGTGTATGTATGCATATATAATTGCATAGGAGAAACTTATGATGAACCAAATATAAGAGCAGAAAAACATAATTTCTTCAGTTGTAAAACTGTGTAAACTGACACACAATAAAAGAGCTTAAAGATGAAGTAGAAGTATTAATATGCTGCAAGGATTATGAGCTCTGTAACCACAATAATTACTTTGTAAAATTGTCATTGGTTTCGCCAAGTTTTTGACAGCTTGTTGCAGGGCAGTGGGCAGTGAAACACGCCAAAGCAAATATCTCATCTTACTTTCTGCTCTCCATCCCTCTCTGCATTATCTCAGTAATAGTTCTTTACACAAAGGCATGGATTAAATGCAGACTAAATTTCTGCCAATAGAGGGCAATAGTCCATTGCTGAATGAAGAGAGAGCACTTAAAACTTTGCTCAATAATTCCTGCGGTTTATTCTTCTTTATCTTTAATATCATCATATTCAAGGATTTCAGAACAGTTAGACTTAAATTAAGATTTGGACTCATCCCCAAAGATGTTTTCATGCTGACTTAATTTCTGCAGTGTCTATTTTAAATCTATTATTACATTAAACCCCAGCATCTCATCTCAATCGTGCTGTCTTATTGATTGTCATAAACTGACAGGGCGAGTCCCATCAGGTTTAGAGATAGTAAATCAGCTCTCTACAGGAAGCAGGAGAGCCGAGGCTACCAGTGTCTCCTGAGTTTTTATCAACATCATCAAGATCATCCTAAAAAATGAAATTTTCATCCCCTTATCCTCTCTCACTCATCTTTTCAGAAGCTCACAACCCTCACTTACATCTTAAAGGCACGTTTACGGAGGCATTTTGTGCAGCTAAATACTCCAGACCTCATACGATCGATACAGAGCAACTTCACCATACAACCTGCTGCAAACCTTTAATAATTGAAAAACACAAGTCAGCACAGCCACACGCACAATGCCTTTGATTTTGTGTTTGCAGCCTTGTCCCAAACACAATGGCTTGTGGCACTTCCAGAATTTGCCGTTTTTGCCTGCAGTCATAATTTCAGTTGCCTTTATGCCTCTGATGAACATCAAAATGAACATTCCCATTACAATGAAGTAAAAGTGTACTCCATGTCATATGCAATCGTATTGAATGCACTTGAAGTATACTTCATATCTTTAAAGTATTGTTTTTTTTTGTTTTTTTTTTTACATGAGTACAGATACCAATTTACCATATAAAACACCAATTACGTGTACTTAAAGAGAGTTTGCTTTCATGACACTAAATTAAACTTTTAATGGAACTTGATCATAATGAAACATTTAAAGTTTTACTTTAAAGAGCACTTTAAATAATTAAGTTTTAATACTCTTTTGTCATGCTTTTTTTGTACATGCACTAAAGCACATGCAAAAAGCTTGATTATTATTTTAATAGCAATGTTATTTGATTTTTCATTTACAGGTAGTACATTGAAAATGTGCATTGCAACTTCATACAAATGTGTAATTAAAATGTATTTAGATAAATGACAAACACATTTCAATTGAAATTACATTAAAGTATATTTTATTTTCCCATAAATCCTTGTCATTATTCGATTATAACCATATTTCAACAGATTAAACAGACGTTATTATGAAATTACATATAAAGATGTACTTAAGTGGGTCAAACTTTAAGTGTCCGAAAAAAAAAAATCAGTTTGCACTTGTACATTCTTAAGTATTATATCCATAATTAATACATTTTTTTTTTTTTTTTTTTTTTTTTTAATCATGCCAAAGTGTACAGAAGAGCAATTTAAAATGTATGGACATAACATTTCAAACATTTATATCCTTTGTGTTTCAAAGAAAAAAAAAAAGAAGAAAAAAAAAGGTGAATATTATGTGCATTTAGCACTTTAAGAATAATTTGAAATGGGCTAACTGAAATATTCATGTGACATCTTTGCATGCCAACTGATGAGACTAAGAGACAAGAAATGGGCTAGTTCTAAGAAAACGACAATAAATTAGTCATCAACCATTAACCGAGAAGCAGACATCATTCCCCCCCTTTCAAAAAGTAGGAAAAAATGAAAGATGGATCCTATGTGTTTCTCATTAGAAAGTCAGCTTCAGTATAGAGAAAGATTCATATAGAAAGTGCACGTCATTACCAGCGACATTACATTATGTAAAGCTCATTTCGCAGAGTAGAGGAAACATCATTACAAACTGTTTCTGGAGTGTAACATGACTGCATGACATCTAATTGGCAGAGTTGAAGTATCACAATTAGCGAGTGGACACTTTGAGGGACTCGCTTATGAGACATACGAGTATAAGGTCTGCTGCGGGTCACGGTCCACGCGCTAGGTGCTGGTCCCCTTCAGATATTTAAAGTATCAGTAAAAATGCTCAGCGGGCTCCAGACCTCGCTTCACACAGAGTACGGCGAAGAGCCGAGCTGTGACTGCGAGGAGCACTTTGAAGGACGCTCGGTAATGACCTGTCCTCTCTGCATGGCCTCTGGGGGCAGCAATCCGCCGCTGCGATAACATTCCAAGATTAAGCCTGCGAGCGGCAGGGTTGCGAGGCCGGATCAGAAGCCGGGGTCACCCTTGTCAGTGCGGTTCATGGTGATCACGCAGGGCCAGTGACAGGTCCGCTGGTGGTAGAGGACACGCAGGGACCCA